>NC_090791.1:8687826-8857826 GCF_040054535.1 Antennarius striatus | reverse complement strand
TGAAATTATACAGGAAACTTTGCAAAACTATTGTCTGACTGATAAAGTTTTACAAACACACACAACATGAAAATTGTTAAGCTTAGTTGTTTTTGTTTTTTTTATTGTATTCTTGGAAAAAGAGAATAGAGGAAGGAAATCAGGTGAGCAAAAACAAGAAAATACTAAATAACAGCTCCCTGTACATATATATAAATCTACATGTGTGCTGCTAAAACACAATAAATTAATTACTTTACTTTGAGGGAGGGGGAGTATTGTGTTCTATTGAATCATCGGTCTATTGGTTTAGTATGGTTCTTCTCCAAAGCCCCAACTTGACCTATCAGTGTTGTGCATCTCCATGAAAGGCCCCATAAATCATTGCAGGTGCCCATAATGTGCCTGCAGGTAATTAATTGCTGTGGACTTTGAGCCAAGCTGTTCTGAGTGCACAGCAATGAAGCAGAAATTAAATACACTGGCTGTTTGTATTGACTCTCTATATATGCTGCCATCTCTTTTCTGCCTCAATCATCTGTCTGTTCGGTTTCTCTCAGTGCTCTACAGGCATTTTTTTTCATTTGTGTTTTTCCTGTCATGATGACCGACAATAATATTTCTTTTACAATTGGTCTAGATTATACGCAAAGACCTCATTTTACATGAAGCAAAAGAAATAGTGTCATGCTGAATGACATTTCTTTGGTATTAATATTTACTTTTGTTGCAACCGTTTGGCAGCTGACTACCCCCTACTATTTATCACATTACAGTGGTACCTCTACTTATGAATGTCTCTACATATGAAATTTTCTACTGACAAAACGCCTCAACAGGAAAATATTCCCTCTAGTTACAAAAGAAATTTTGAGTTACGAAAGGTAAAAATACAGTATGGGCTGCTACTCACAGCTCCCAAAGGTTCCTGAATGCAACATTCTTATAGCTGCTCTGCCATTGGCTATTACCTAGCATCCTGGCATCCCATTGGCTAAGAGGGACCTCTGTGTGTAGCTAGATAGGTGTCTATGCAGCATTCTCGTCATTCGCCACTCGATCCATGAGGGGTTCTGATAGTTTTACGCAAATATATCAACTTTTTGAGTATTCGCTATAGATCACAAGAAAGTGACGGAGAAATGAGGAAAAGAAAAGATGAAGAAACGAGTTTTTTTTGTCCATACAAACAAAGCAGTCTAAGGCATTGCGTGGGTGGTTGGAGAAGTTTGAAAGGAGGACTGGAATTCACTCTGTTGTTCGGCATGGTGAGGCAAGAGCGCATGAACCAAAGAGGGTAAAAAACAATGAAGACGGCAGTTAAAAGACCATCATTTTTATTCTTTACTCTATTCTTTGTTTTTTACGTTATGCACAACTCTCATTTATTGCGTAATAATCTAATTGTAACATGTGTTTGTTACATGTTTTGATGCATCTTTAAAACATTTATGTCTGAATTTTGGGTGGCTTGGAACGGATTAGGGCATTTGCACGGAAAATGCGTCTCTAGTTATTTCTTCCAGAACCAATTAATTTCGTAAGTAGAGGTACCACTGTAGCTCTTTCTCTTTATTAGAAGTAATGGGCATAATAGATGGAAATGTGAGACAGACTGCTGGCAAACTGCTGCAGTGACAAAGACACAAGACAGGGACAATGAAAGTACATTTTAGGGATTCATTCATTCATTCATTTTCTGCCGCTTCATCCGCCGTAGTGGGTCACGGGGAGCTGGAGCCTATCTCAGCTGGCATAGGGCATGAGGCGGGGGACACTCCGGGCACAACGCCAGTGCACCACGGAGCCACACACAAAGACAGAAAACCATGCACACACACACACACACACTCACTCCGGGCAATTTGGGACAGGCTAATCAACCTGAAGCGCATGGTTTTGGAGGTGGGAGGAAGCCGGAGAACCCGGAGAGAACCCCCGCAGACACGGGGAGAGCATGGAAACTCCGCACAGAGCAGGACTTGAACCCCGAGCCGCCGTGTTGTGAGGTGACAGCGCTCCCACTGCACCACCTGCCCTCACTTTAGGGATTTAACATAAAAAATTCAAACAAAACCACAGAATAGTCCACACAACCCAGCAGCGTCCAAAAAAGCAATGACAGAAACCTCCATCCATTCATATATGGATTTTCTTGTAGACAAGACAACTGCAACCTTCTTGTCTTCAGCTGCTTTTTTTTGTCTCGCAAGTCACTGAGGATGCTGGAGTCTATCCCTGCTGCCTACAGGCGAGAGGCAGGGCACGCTCTGGACCCACCGCCAGCAAATCATGGAGAATGACTGAAACAAAATCCATTATAGACCCAAACTGATTCACTGCACAGGTAATTAAAAAATCCTGAGCAATTCATTTAAATCAACTAAACAACCTGAACAGGGAGGGTAATGGGGCACAGGTGAGAAAAGTCCAGACAAAATGAACAAATGATAAAGTATGACAAATGGAAAAAAAAGAGGAGAAGCAAAAGCTAGAACACTAAAAACTTATCAAAAATTGTATTAACATTTCAAATAGCCTTTGTAAAGAAACAATGGTTTGTCCTAGAAATGGGATGGCAAACCTCAGAACCACACTTTTTAATTTTTAATTTTTTTTTTTTTTCAGAAAGACCAATGGTAGAGGCAAGTATAACAGAAGCTAACTCAGTGGGGTTACAGGACTATCGGTATTAAAATACATGTGGTGTTACTGTGCTTTCAATAACCGAGCATATCTCAATGTGATTGACTCAGTGGGAAGCCACAACAAAAGGCAGGTGGCATTATGTAAATTACTCCATTACTGTGCTTACCCCAACATTTCCTTTTCATCACTCTGCCCTTGCAAATTGTTATGAATAAGCATTCAAGGGCGAGAGGTTTATTGTGTATCAGGCTAATCACTGACACACCCTAATTACTCTTTTCTAAACTTGTAGACTTGCACCTCACGTCATTACAGATAACTCAAACCATTTCCCTCTGTGTTTGTGTGCCTCTGGGTGAGGGGGTATGAATGGATGCAGTGCAGGTGTGTAGCGCACACCACATATGTTTGATTAAAAATTTCTACCCTGACTGTGGCATACCACAGGGAAATTTAGATGTTAATTGACTGTATGTGTGTGTGTGTGTGTGTGTGTGTGTGTGTGTGTGTGTGTGTGTGTGTGTGTGTGTGTGTGTGTGTGTGTGTGTGTGTGTGTGTGTGTGTGTGTGTGTGTGTGTGTGTGTGTGTGTGTGTGTAAAGGATTTACTCATGGGGAATCACACAGGTTAAATAACACCGTCAAAAGAGACATGCCACGTATCAGTCAACCACAACAGGATGCTATTCACAAGTACACACACACACACACATACACACGCACATGCACACACACACACACACACACACACACACACACACACACACAACACACACACTCAAACAGAGGTAGCAGCTGGTAATTTCCAATTTCCATTTAGAAAAGGGGATTGACACATATGACCTTAATGACTCTCAAAGTGTTAATGATATTACAGAAGGGTAAATACCTGGAACTCTAAACTGATCAGAGATAAAATATGTTGAAGCTACAAATTCAGACCATTTGTTCGCTGTTTAAGGCTTTAGGATTCCACTTACCTGGATGACTGAGAATCACCAAACATATGCTCCAGGACCTATATGGTACATATTGATCTTTGGTTTAACAACATGTAGATGGGCTGAAAAATCTTCATGCAGTAATTTCTGCTGCTTTGTCTTTCCATGGGCTATTATGCCAATTTCCTTCAGGGGTCATTACCAGATTCACGTGCTTTACATATGTGACTGGTGCTTTTGGTTATGCATTAACAAGGTCATCTGGCTCTTTGCCATACATATCCCTTAGTGTCTTTTTACTTACTTTGGTTTGGGAAAATCCATTTTACAAAAATATAATGAATATACTTCTTTTTACTTACATTGTTGATGTGTTTGAGTCAAACATCTTATACGCTGTCATCCCCGTCATTCATTCACAAATTTATTACAAGACATGTTCACAAGCATATGTGAGGAGATTAAGCCTTTACTGTGCACATACAAAGTCTACGAATATTTACAACAGCTCATGAAAACTGGGAGCAAAAACAATATTTTTGCAAGTCATGTACAACCCACTATTCAACCCGAACTTCACCTCTTTTGGGACTAAGTATATCACGATGTGCAGTTGCGTTGGTCATGTCATATTGATGCAGATGTATTTCCAAGTGCATCAAAGCAAGGTGTGTCTCGTTCCACTGCCTGGTTGCCTTGAGCTTTTGGATGAGATGAACAAAGGTGTGACAAAGCATCAGTATGTGACAGGTTGGGAATGAGACTCGGTTCTTTGGGGATATACAGTAGATGTCTTTAAATATGTCACTTTGTATGGACCCGCATTCCCTTTAGGGACGAAACGCAAGTATGAAGTTTTGTTTTTTTGTTTTTTTAAAAAAGGTTGTTGTTGTTGTTGTTGTTTTAAGGTTATAGTAATGGCAAAAGATAAGTTCAGCATAAGATCAATTGCTTAAAATTGAACAATTTTATTGGATATACAGTAATACCTTGACGTAGTTTAATACAATCCATGACTGAGCTCACGAGTCAAACAACTCTAAAGTCAAACATTTCCCCATTATTTACTCGTTTTAATCTTTTCCATCCTTGTGAACAGTCCCAAACCCCACTAAATTATTAAAAAATTAAAATTCTATCAACCGATTGACATGCATATGTTGCCTATGCATAATTATATGTAGTATATAAGTTACGTAAATAATGAAAAAATATTAAAAGAAACGCAAAGGTCATGGGCATACATACTATATTCTTACTCTGCGAAAGAAAACAAGATCCAGTCTCAGCTGATGTATCCATCCGCCAACACAAGAATGAGACCTGGTCTCAACTCATGTTGTAACCAGCTGATAACTAGTGGAGGTGTCCCAAAGCACAAGTTGCTCGTAACTCATATTTTGCTCATAGGTCGAACAAAATTATGGACATGATGGCTTGTATCTCAAACAAGTCACATGTCGAGCAGCTCATATCTAGAGGTATTACTATACCATATAGTTCAGACAGTGATGCAGAGTTGGATGAAACAGGTGAGCAGGCAGTGCGAGATGTGGTGAGCATGTGGTCAAGCGTGTGTTTATTTTGTGTATGTGTGTCTCGTCCCTGCTGATTTAAACCATTGTGATGTAGAATAATGTGATGAGACTTATTTGGGTATCTGGGACACCCATGCAGATATGATGCCCGCTAGCTAATACAAACACACACACACACACACACACACACACACACACACACACACACACACACACACACACACACACACACACACACACACACACACACAATCTTCTCCCTTCTCTGCTTTATCTCTGACATCTTTCGTCCATTTCTCACACACATAAATCTCTAACTTATTACCTTGAGGTGCTGAATGTGTAAATGCAAATACTGAGAACAGACGGCCATGACATTTAGCAAAAGTTGCTAGCTTTCTGTGTCATGTTTGATTGAGCCTATGCATTGGCAATGCAAATGATTGTCTAGATGATTCAGCATGAGAAATAAACCTTGATGCCTCTGTACTCCTACCCCTTACCTGTATACTGGTTTCTGCATTTTTGGTCTAAATAAATGCAATATTAATGAATCAAAAAGTCATTAATCATAAATGATGAGTCCTCCTACTTGTGCACTTTATATTCAGGAATTACCAACCTCACATACACCAAAATGGGTATACAGTATCGTGCTGACCACATGGCCGACATCTCCTGGAGAATATGTAGATATGATTTTCCTAACATGTTTTACCTGTCTCTTTTGTGTCATTTGTGATATTATAGATAAACATGAGCCCTCTGAAAGCATTAAACTATCCAGTGATCTCACTACTCCCGTCTGATAATATTCATTGATTCTCAGCATTTCATAGCTGTCTGGTAGCAGAGACAGAGCATTATATACAATCTGATGACCTTTAAGGTATTTTAGACAGGTTACTGGATGTGATGATGAGTCCTGTGCCTCGAGGTCATGAGGACATTTTAAAACAAATTGACCTCTTATTGAACAAATTTATCGAGAAAAAAAAAGAAATTGTTGTGAGAAAACTGAAACTGGATTTTTTCTCAATTAAAATGTATTTCTCTAATAGATTCTTATTTCAGCAATAGACACAGGAACCTGTGTCTGTCTGAACAAAATGCAGATTTTTCCACAAAAGAGAGTTGTTGAGTTATCTCTTCTGTCCTTGCCTTGTTATGCTTCTGTCCATGCCTTGTTCTACCAGTTGAGGATGTAGAAACATCCTCAACTGGTATATTTTCAATTCACTAATGATTTGGTGTGAGACTATCCTTACACTGCTTTGCTGTGAAGATGCAGTTTGCTCGCACTTAACCAAATTTTCTGGCCTTTTAATTTTTTGTGTTGCTGTCAATCTGTCTTTGTAATTTTTTACTTTGCCAACCTCATTTCCTGTCTCCTTCTCCTATCTTACACACATTTTGTTTTTTTCCACCGTGGCTGATTTCATAACTTCCCTATTTTCTCTTTTTACACACACATACACACGCACAGACGCACGCATGCGCGCACTCACACACACACACACACACACACACACACACACACACACACACACACACACATTGATGTACTCCATGTAGAGTTGTCGTTAGCCCAGATATAAGTGCTTCACTGTGCTTGGGCAGTACCCAGTGTTATATAACACCATCACAATGACCTAACTTTGCCTTGGATCACAGTGATGGCACCCCTGGATTTCTGTATATGAACATTGTACAAGCATGCCTCTGGTTATATTTGAATCCACACAGTGATAACACCATTGTGGGTTTTTTTTTTTAATGTTTTCTGTCACTGTGTCACAGCAAGTCTCTGTATGACCATTAATGCAAAAAATGTGTTTTTATTAATGCATTACACCTTGTATTTACATGTATTTCTCTAAACAATGTTTGTTTTTGTGTCTGTATGCCTGCAAGCATCAGCTGAGAATATTTTGTAAACATGATTATTAACAGTCATAGTGGATTTGGGCTACATATTCAAATTCCTCGCATGTTATAGAATAAAACTTGAGCTAAAAATGCTGAATTAAGAAAAAGAATTTGCCCCACTGATTTATAGACTCAATCACAAAACTGAGTTTTCTTCACATCCAAAGGCAGTGTTCAGTCAGTGACCTCTAGGTTTCTTGTGGGGGTAAACAATTCCGTTGCAAGTGACTAGAATGGAGAATGAATCATACAAAGTCACTTCCACTGGCCACCAACAACAAGAGAGGTGGTCAAACTTAATATGATGCCTTACTTAGTTCTAATCTAGGTCTTAGACCTTTGGTGTGGTACAGAGATGAGATGCCGCCTCGGTGGTGCCCAGAACTCCAACCTGCCGTGTTTCTTACCAAATTAGTTTTGACACAGTGTCACTGCATGTGACAGCATGGTTGGCTCAGATAAAATCTGACATAGAAATGCAGATTTGATGGGAATAAAACTGGTACACCAACAAATATGCAAAATTGCAGAAAAAAAAATCACTGTTAGAAAAGGAACAAAAGTACACAACATCATCCAGAAGGAGTGGGTTATCCTGAAGCTGTTGTGACAAGACTGCAGCTGATGTTCCCTCAAGAATTCACCCCAGCGTTGCTATGGTCAGAATTCGTCCTGTGGTAGACCTCTGCTAGTGACCATAACTGAACTTACTTGCCTTGGATCACTGGGAGGAAGGCATAGAAGCAATCAATGAGAGGAGGAAGAAGTACAGTTAGCTTTCTGCTGAAGAGTGAAAGAAAGCTATCTACCTTCTTCGATCTGATGAACGTTGACTGTAGGGAATCATTAGAGAATTCATCCAGCACATCTAGGTCCATGCCAAGAAAGAGCCTCAAAGAGCCAGCTGATGAGGTGGAACAATGGAATATTTTTGCTCTGGGTCAGGAGAAAAGACAAAAGATGGGACATGGCCTGATGTTATAGCAGCTGCTAGGAACGACAGGGAAACCATTACCCTACCACCTGGAGGTGTCCTTAGACTGAAGGAGTGAACGATGGTGGCTCCCAGCTGACGGCCTGTCCATTCACCTCATGGCATTGACAAATGAGTGACATGCAGTAACACTTGCGGCAGTGGATACTTGTGCTTCCATCATCAAATAAAAGTCCCCATTATCAAGCCCAGCAAATATAATGTTTCCAAGATTCATAAACTCCCCTTTAAAACCGCTGCATCACATCAACAATGAACTGCCTGATCTTAAACGCTTTGCAGCAAGAAATTGTTTTTTTTTTAAATTAATTCCTAAAATGTGTTCCTATGAGATATTGAATTAGGGAATCAAGTGAGAAGAAAATGATTCATTCAAAAAACAATATTGATAACATTACTGAAAAACAATCAAATGCATAAATGTTTTCTTTACCCTCACTTGACTGGGAGGAAAAGAGTAAAAACAAGGGGTGAAAGTGAAATACAGCACCCCTTAATCTTCTAGATCTTCTTCCTTTCAGTGGTGTTCTGGAAACATGATTACAGATTGCAGATACTGTTGACAGGATTTCAGGACCATTTTCAAGTGTACAGCAATCAAATGAAGAAAAATAGGATTCCTATATAATTTCTACCAATCCTGGGAAACAAGGATCTTTGCTACCTGTTAAAAATCTTATTTGCCACATTGCTGTCTTTACAGGGAGATTAAAACAGCATAGGATCAGATTTTTCACTGTTCAGATAGAATTAAAAGATAAAGCTGTGTCACACAAGTGGAAAAATCTGATTTCAGCAGACATTGAAAATCCTGTTAGTGTGGAGATGAGTTTAATTACAGATTCCCTTCGGCATTTTTACCATGAAAGATGCGTCTGATTCCTGAGCATCCCACACTCACTCTTCCATGGGGAATTTCTACAAAAAAAATGCAAGAGGGTGAGACAAACAGCTGCACTTTACGATGAAATGTGAGCTAGACTTTCTCGTCTTCCAGTGTGTGTTCTGAGGAAAGTTATGTTAGTGTGTGACTGACAGATGATAACATCATCATCATTATACCCGTCTTCTGTTATGTCCCTAAAGTCTGTTGTTAAGAAACAAACATTTCTACAGCCAAAAATCTATCATTTTTCATCCATACATTCTATCAGCCCAGTTACTAAAATAGAAAAGGCATCTCTTCATGATTTGGGTCGACTGACCGTTGAGTTTGACCAGTAGGTTGGCTTTATTGAGATAGTATACTGTCAGGATAACAGGGGAGATCAACTACAATCCAAATGCAATAGACATTTGCATTGTTTCTGGCGACCATAGGGGAGTTAGGGATAAAGAATTTCATAGTTCTAAGGAACAGGCAAGCTTTTCTGCTTCATCTAATGCAGCTGTGACCATCTGAGTAGTTCACTGTAGGGGAGACGGGAACTCTGACTTCAACAAGATTAAAATGACTTACTGTTTGATACCCAACCAATGATATGTTCCTTGCTAGAAAAAAATTAAATGTCTTAAATGTAAAGATGAAGTTACTTAACTGATACACAATGGAGAACAGGCAACTTAACAGGTCATTTTGTTCCATGAAATAGGGTTTTTGTATACTGAGCAATAACGAGTCAGAGTAAATTACTTTCTTGTAAAAGAAGACAATGAAACTTTTGATCTACATCTAGTATTACCTTTTACTTGCCAACACTGCATTTCTAATTGTCCATTACTTGCACTGCTGTCCTCTGCTACCTCTAAATTAAAAGAAAGTGATGTAAGCAGTTCTTATTATTAACAGACTCTGGACAAACCTTAGGTCACAAATATTGGTGATCTGCAGTGGATAGCATAATGAGAGACTCCTGCAATGTCAAAAGATACAAACGACTATGTAACAAAAAATGACTGTGAATAGAAATGTAACAGATAAATATAAAAAGACACAAAGCAGGTAAGAAAATGAGAAAAAAGATTTACACAGTCCACAGTACCTGCTGACATACAGGATTTAATTTTGTTGGAAAACATAACATTAAGATTCCTCTCATGGCCTGTTGATACCATCTCATTTGAAAATCTAATTAAATTAAAGCAGCATTGAACGCGCTATCACACCCCAATGCACAAACCTCTCATCTCAGTTCATCTTGGTCTGCATTTTCCGGAGTCGGGTCGCGGGGGCAGCAGCTTCAGCAGCAAATGCCCAAACATCCCTTCCCCAGACCACATCAAACAGCTCTAACTGAGGGATCCCAAGGTGCTCCCAAGCCAGTGTCCAGATATAATCCCTCCACCTGGTCCTGGGTCTGCCCTGAAGTCTCCTCCCAGTTGCATATGCCAGCAACACCTCACAAGGATGGCACCCTGGTCGCATCTACACCAGATGACCACACCACCTCAGTTGACTTCTTTCTACGTGAAGGAGCAGTGGTTTTGCTCTGAGCCTCTCACGAATAGCAGTGTTTCTCACCCTATCTCTAAGATACCAGCCTGAGAAATGCATTTTGGCAGCTTGTATCCCTGATTTTGTTCTCTCAGTCATGACCCATCACTCATGACCATAGATGAGGGTAGGAACACAGATTGAAAGGTAAATGGAGAGCTTTGACTCCTGGCTTAGCTCCCTCTTTGTTGGAACAGTGTAGTACAGCGACTGAATTCTCTGTCCAATCTCACGCTTGATTGTTCCCTCACTAGTGAACAAGACCCTGAGATACTGGGACTCCTTCAATTGAGGCAGGGTCTCATTCCTCACTCAGAAAAGGCAATCCACTGACTTCCTACCAAGAACCATGATTTCTTCCACGAGTAGTCCTCAATATCCTGTCCATGAAAATCATGGATTGGGCCTCGACCGATCCGGTATGGAAGTCATAGATTTGATTCACATGTTTGATTTGGCAAAAGTCTGACGTTGGATGCCCTTCCTGACACAGTTCTCTGTATTTATCCGGGCTTGGGACCAGCACAATACGACACTGGCTTGTGCCCTGTTGTGGCTACATTCCTACATCCCCTTTGACTCTCCACTTAAATCATATTTTGGCAATTGGATTTATGTTAGGATGGCACACAGGTGCAGTGGGTAGCGCTGTCGCTGCACAGCAAGGTAGTTCCTGGTTCGAGTCCTGCTCTGTGTGGTGTATGCATGTTCTCCCCGTGTCTGCGTGGGTTCTCTCCTGGTTCGCCAGCTTCCTCCCACTTCAAAAAACATGCGCTTCAGGGTAATTGGCCAGTTTAAAATTACCCATATGTGTGAGTGTGCATCTGAGTGGTTATCTGTCGACATGTGGCACCGCAATGCACTGGCGTCGCACCTGGAGTGTATCCTGCCTCACATCCCCAGTCAGCTGTGAGAGGCTCCAGCACATTGCAACCATGTTTGGCGGATATAGAAAATGGATAGATTTACTGTAATGGTGTGGCTCAAGATGTGATGTGATTAAGCAGTGTTAAACAAAGTTTTTTGTTTTCATACATTATCATTAACAGGGAAATAGTCAGAGAGACCAGACTGAGATGGTTTGGACATGTCCAGAGGAGAGATAGTGAATAATTGGTAGAAGGATGCTGAGCTTTGAAATGCCAGGCAGGAGGCCTAGAGGAAGACTAAAGAGGAGGTTTATGGATGTAGTGAAAGAGGACATGAAGGTAGTCGGTGTGAGAGAAGAGGATGCAGAAGACAGGGTTAGATGGAGGCAACTGATTCGCTGTGGCGACCCCTGAAGGGAAAAGCCGAAAGGAGAAGAAGACATTTACAAACTTCTGATAAACCAGCCTACAAACAATCTCACATTGAACACTGGATGTTTTTGGAAAAAATAAAAATCTCTTCCAAACCCCTAAAATAGTTCTTACAGAAATGGTAGATAACATGAAAGACTTGGTTTTGTACAAGTTGTCTCCTTTCAGTACTAAAAATTATGATTTTCCAGGTCTGCTGGGAGATTTTTCGACTGACTGGCTGAGTGGAACCACATGGGACTATCTTTCATGAAGTCTCGGCTTTCTAGCTGGATTCTGTTCCACGTTAGCACATGCTTTCGTTCCTCTCTCACCATAAGCAAGCTCTCTGACGAAGGCTTTCAGACACACACGGGAAAAAAAGCCCCTCTGCTCCTCTGTGTGGGAGCAATTTGTTGAAGGGAGTGAATGGGGTAATTAGAAGTAGATTGGCTCTCTCAGCTGGGACAGTCCTGCCAACTTCTTCTCCTTTTGTCATTGCAACTCAGTAGCAAAAGTTTTGAGCAAGTAGCGCAGAAACCATCAACATGACCTCAAATTAAAACTTTAAAGATGCTGATGTACTCTGTTGCTGTGTCCATCAAAGGCATCCCTTTTTAGTACATTTTGAGATGAGTCCCAGGTGAAAAGAAATGGTTTCTGTAAAAATGCAGAAATCACACTAAAAAAACAAAAATAGAATATGTTCCAAACTGGTGACTTCTTTACAACTGCTGATTGTGCCTGCCTTGTTTTTAAATGTTTTTTTAGAACATTCCAAATATGTCTGCCTGCATTGCTCAATATAGTGTTGAAAATAGTGCTTTCTGATGTTAAATTGAAAATTAATATTTTATTTGTGAACTTTGCTTTTACATGATTTGTAGTCTTCATAAGGGACTGCAGCTCTCGGCTTTTACAATTAAATATGACTATCTTGTTCTCCAACACATAATATGAACTTACCCTGAGAGATTTACTACATTGAAATATATCAGTAGATGAATAAAAAGACCAGGCAACACAACATTAATGCAAAACAGAATGGAGACAGAGGACTAAGCTGAATAAAAGTCCAACCCCGATAATCCAAAACTTCACATGCCTTAAAATCGGACTACTGGAGATATTGAAGATACAAAAAAAAAAAAAAGATATAGGACATAATTTTTTGCAGAATAATAAACAATTTCATTTGTCCTCATGCTTTCTGTGGATATTGCACTCTTTTCTGATTGCATTGCTCAAGACAGTAAACTACCTTCCTATCTGAGCTATAACAAAGATAGCAAAATGTACTGCATGCATCAGTGATGACACAAACATGACATATTATCCAGTTGCCTTCATTTGGGAAATTACTGTGGAAGCATGCATATCTTTATTGTGCCACAGGCTAAAATACTAGACATATTATTATTGACATATGGCTTAAGCTCAAAATAGCCACTGAAGCCCAATGTAAACAAGTAATTTATTCAACGGAACATACTTGTATTCAAGACAGCCAAAGGCTAAACCAAAGCAGGGCTGCTGTATATATTTACAGTAAACACCATTAGGATACAAAACCGTTTTCTATCCGATAATGTTTTGCCTTTAACCTCACTCTTGGGACAGATATGTTTAATGCTTGTTGTGTGTGCATGTACTAGCAGTGTCTGTGATCCACTTTAACATAGGAGTTGGAAGGAGGACAGGGTTAGCACATAGCCAGTAGCTACAGCATGTCAGCATTAATAACACCACAGAGGAAGAAAGAGAGGGAAACATACACACACAGATACACACTCACAGGCGGTGTGCTCATGTTTGTGTGTGTTTGGGTGTGTGTGTGTTCGTGTGCGTATATATACTGCAGATAATCAACAATCATAAGGTTCAGTGGAAGGTAAGCACCGACCCTATTTCACCTGGCCTTCTCTCTATATCTTCCTCTCCCTCTCAGAAGAGCTTACGATGGTCTTTTGTAACACTTGAGGGATGCTCGCTCATATACTGGTTGTCAAGTCCCTGTCGCTTGGCCAACACTTCGCTCCTGTGCTGAATTTTTAATCACAAACACATTTTCTGTGGTAACAGAAAATTCTGCTTACACTTCCTACTGATGTTTGGCACTCTGGATCACATTAGCCTGGGAATTATCTCTGCCCACATGTGTCTGGGTAGAATGTGTGTGTTAGAATGTGTTTTTTTCCTCTCTCCTCCTCTTTCTCTCACTGTCTTATCCTCTTTTAATTTACGGGGTTATAGTGTGCCCTTGTTACCCGAGGTTAATGTGTTCCAGGAACCACACTCAAATAACGAATTCCGCGATATAGCAACAAAATATTTATCTTATTATTTACGGTAATTTAAACATTTATGAACTTTCCCCACACTGATATTAAACCACCTTATATCTGTATTACCTTTCCCCACACTCTTATCGACTGTTTAAAGCATTTTTGTGTCTCACAGAAGTTCAAGACTCATGGAACGACGCACACTTCCAGGTGCCGTTAGCCAATAGTCGCAAGTCACAAGCGTTGATGCACGAATACGCCAGGGCGCACTATATAGCACATAATTGCGGCAACTACAAAGGGGAGTGACATGACCCATTTTGCCACAGAACAGGCTTTTGCAATTAATTAGGTCAGTAATTTAATTAGATATTAGCGGGATACGCCATTTCAGTACCTCTTTTTTGATGTCCTGTGTCCCAGCTGGAAAATAATGAAGAACATTCTATTGTTTGCTGTTTCACTCTTATATATTATTAATAAAAACACAACAACAGTGCCACTAACAGTTCATGGCTTAATAAAACACAATCTGCTTTTTGTATTCCTATGAAAATGCTAAAACGAAAGGTCGAATGAGACTTTGAAAACAAACCCCTTTTCCATAAATTGTATTTTGACCCTGGAATGTGATCCTTCGGGATTAATAAAGTATGTCTATCTGCCTGCCTGTCTGTCTGTCCGTCTCTCTGTCTGTCTGTCTGTATTTCTTTCTTTCTTTCAGGAGTGGGGGTGTGTTTGAGGTTTCTGCCCTTTAAAGTTAGTTTTTTCCTAGCTACTGTTTGCTCCTGGATAATTCTGTTGGGTGTCTGTAAACGAGCTTGAGAGTCTGGTTTAGAGCAGCTCTACATGTAATGTGCCATAATACGACTTCTGTGATGATTTGGCTCTATATATCTAAAATTTGATTTGACTAAGTGTATATAAATGATCCTTAGTCAGTAAACAACTGATAGACACAGCTCAAAAAATGAGCCCAAAAAACCTCAAACAGGTGAGGGGAACCCACAACCTCCTGAACAAGAACCAATGCTCAACCAGCCTCTTTACCCACTGAGCTACTCACATTGGAAACTTTCATCAAGAAACTCACTTCAGCAGCATCTCCTCTTTCAACCCTTCCATCAGGAGGCGCTGTTGCTGGAAACATCACCAGCTGGAGCTGAGTAGTATTGATTGGTAAACGTCATTTCAGTCAAATCAGAAACAATGATCTGAAAATGTGTGTTTGGAGTTGAAGGAGAAATAGAACCAGACATTTATATGAGTTTTCTTTGCTGACCATCATCACCAGAGTGCATTCTGGGATGGGACTGCCCACGAGAGGAAAGGGTTCAGACGCAGCTCTAAAAACATTCCTGATCTGTGAACATCATTACAGATTGTGTTAAAAAGGAGCCAAAGGGATTTGATCCAACAACCATCTGATCTTCAGAATAACATCGCTACGAGCTGAGCTTTGGTCAATGCTGGACCTCGATGCCTCCTCAAACACAGGACTGGTAAAAACCTTTTCCTGCAGGCACTTCCTTCGGACTGCTCTTCCTCCCACTGGGCTTCATCACTCCTCAGCGCTAAAGATGGCTTAGCGGAGAAAGATGGCAATGCGATGCGATGGCATGTTGGATCGAATGCTACTATGGGCTACAGGTAGGACGACAAACTCTCTGTGAGTGTGTGTGGGCTCAAACAAAAACCAAACAATATCAAACAAAAGCGTGTTCTGTACATTTCCATTGCGAATTTCCAAATTTCACTCTGCGAATTTCTGAATTTCCACCAATTTATACACATTGGACTCCGAGGGAACAAAGAACACAACAGGTAAGTGGAACTTTTACTTTGTGTGTCTTTAGAATTTACATATAAATTGGGCCTTCTGTCTATTTTTGGTGTAAAACCCATACATTTGAATTCTGTTGAGAAGGGATTTTGTTTAAGCTATAAAATCATTTCATTTCATCTATCGATTAAATTGTCAAAAGCAGGTTGCTAACTGTTCAAATGCATGTTTTACTTTTGCTATAATACATTCTGCTTGCAATGCTAAGTGAGTTTAATTTTTACCTTTAATAAAAAGCATTTTGAAATCATGACTCTTGCAATGTTATAAAAACTTTTTCAGTTGCCTTGTTCAAATGAGTATTTCGTCAACCCCTCAGGTGGAACTTGATAAAATATAACATTGATTTCATTAAGTTGTCACTGATTCTGATTATTTAAAATGTTTGACTGGTACTTGATTGAATTTTATTTTAATTCCATGAGTTAAAGAGTGCCTGGACAACATATGTAGCGTAGTCATTCTTAACAGTGTAAAGAGAAAAAGAACTGAGGAGAAAACGTTCAATGTGAAATTGGGTTCAGGCTAGGATTGATAACCCGTGTTATTGTCCAATGATGTCACAATCAGTGCCCAACCAAAATATAAAAATGCCTGTAGAGGTGAGCGTCTGCGGCATCTGGCTCTGCCTTGAGTTAGGTTAGGCCACATAAGAGGGTTGAGGGTTGGGCCACTGCTACACACACTCCTGTAGATCATATCACAGCAGCCTTGAATCACTTCCCATTGAAAGAGGATACATAGAAAACTGTGGCGGAAGCAGATGAAGGCAGAGATGAAGTGATAAGATGCATGACTGTTGCAGCCTACTGCTGATCAGCAGAGACATGACATTATCTCTGTTTAACATGGTAATTACACAGAACTGAGCCTGCTTGGCTACTGTGACCTGCAAAGTCATGCTAATTCTAAAAGCTAATAAATATTACAAGACCACTGCCTGCCGTTCCCAACTCTACACAGGTGGGATGTCAGCTCAACTCCTCCTTTTTCTCACGCCTTGAAATGCAAAACTTGAAGCACTCAACCACATACCACATTCAAGCCTGCTGACTACTGTCAGAGCTTCTATTCCTCTTCCCACAATCCCATTTCCAAAAAATCACTTCATCTGATTCTGTCCTTCCTTTCACCGCTTATTCACCCTGGTTTCTCTGCATGGTACATTTACCATGGCTCTTATTACAATTTGGTTCAAATAGCCATTAATTTCTCCTTGTTGAGTCATTATCTCTACAACCTCTAGTGGCTTTCCCTGAAGCTAACAGTGCAATAGGGATTCCACTGCTGGTGGTATATGTACAGCAGAGCACCCATATCCTTTTAGTTATTGTCACCAGAGACAATTTCAATCTAATCTTGCAGACTTAAACTAACTGATGTAATAATTTCGGCTATCATGTAGTAGACTTATGCAAATTGTGTCCAACTAAACTAGTTCCAGATCATCATAAATGTGTTATGATTTCAATGTTTTAACTATGTAGGAAAACATTTTTGTGCAATCACAGTATATAGTCCTGTTGAAATGAAATGAAATGAAATGAGACCATTGCATATTTCGCGCTAGATTAATAAGATTCTTGAAAACAACGACAAAGAAAAGGCTTTTAATTCAGAATGTCCTTTGACCAAGTAAATCACCTGATATGTAGTTAAAATGTTGGAATTTTAATATGGCTAATTTGTTAATGCAATGAAAAGGATGAGGAATACAATACCAGATTGCTCATACTGTCAACTTGCGAAAGCAAGCAAAAAAGTTTTAGGATAATGAGAACAGTCTATCCAGTTACCTTGTTTTCATCATACGCAGTTTGTGTAGTTAACAAAGGACCATGGATTATATGTAAATTTAAAAAAAAAAAAAGCAGGTATAAACACCAGACTCGAGATGCATTAAAAAACAAAAAAAGTGTCTTTTTTTAAAAATGGATTTAAGTCAGCTGAATATTCAAATTCACTCCGGATAACTAATGTAATTTCAGCAGCAGTTTATATTGACACCTCCACTGGTACCAGTCTGTTACTGGATTATTCATTGTCCATAATTGAAAACTTTGGACAGTACCGTAATTAATATAATAGTATAAAACAAAAGAGAGTACTTGGGCTTAAAGTTCCCATGTAAAATTTTAGGACTCCTGTTCAGTGTTTTGGCGGCACGGTGGCACAGTGGTTAGCGCTGTCGCCGCACAGCAAGGCAGTATCTGGATTCGAGTCACGCTCTGTGCAGAATGTGCACGTTCTCCCCGTGTCTGCGTGGGTTCTCTCCGGGTTCTCCAGTTTCCTCCCACATCCAAATGCATGTGCTTCACGTTAATTGGCCATTCCCAAATTGACCATAGGAATGAGTGTGTGTGTGTGTGTATGTGTGTGTGTGTGTGTGTGTGTGTGTGTGTGTGTGTGTGTGTGTGTGTGTGTGTGTGTGTGTGTTTGCGTGTTTGTGTGTCTGTGTTGAGAAAATGAATGAATGATTGAAAGTTTAGTGTTTCACAACACATGACTCCAGTTGAATAATTTGAGGAAGATGGCATATTTGAACAAATTCTGCTGAATTACAGCTGAATCAGGCATATGTTTGTAGAAACAGACTTGATGCATACACTCACTCTAATGCAGATAGGACACAAACCTCCGCTACACACAGACTTACACATTTAAACAGGCCATTACATTGATAGATTGCTGAGACACTGAGGATATCTAAATACATC
The DNA here is from genome assembly GCF_040054535.1 of Antennarius striatus. Taxonomy (NCBI): domain Eukaryota; kingdom Metazoa; phylum Chordata; class Actinopteri; order Lophiiformes; family Antennariidae; genus Antennarius; species Antennarius striatus. The sequence continues at coordinate 8,839,239 of NC_090791.1, read as the reverse complement.
CTCAGGCATTATTCAGAGGAACACTGACTGAAGAGCCACACATTTCATCATCACAGCTATTAATACAGGTTTCTTCACTGACTTCACATACACAGTCACACAGGCAAGCATACAAAATTTTCATGTAAACACTAATATAAAAAAATGCCAGATACATAATTTAATTATTTTATAAACCCTGACAATAATTATTATCATCTGCTTGTTTGGTGTATTATTCAACTAAGACAAATATAACTCAAAATATTGATATTCTAACTATTCATTTTGCATACCATGGACAGAAGGACTTCACTTGATGAGTTAAAACAACACCTGTATCAGGACAGCTTTTTTTTTAACAATTTTTTAAAAAAGATTTCAAATGTATAACAGTGGAATCTGCAAAGACTCAGTCCAGTAAAAAACATTGATTTAGTCCCATTTTTAAACATTTTAATTGAGAGTGTTTCTCAGATTCATTGTTTATTAATAGTGGGCATTATGTTCCCAAACCAAACCAACTCCAATAAAATTCTAAATTTTCAAGTGTAATAATTCAACAGATTTATTATTTATTTACTGTGGTAAAATATTGCACATTAAATGAAATAAAAATATTCTGCCATATGTTTCATGCATCTGGCTGTTATATTTGTCCATGATGAGCTGGTCCAAAAATGAACCCCAGGAATGAGTGTGTTTGTGTGTGTTTGAAGATGCATGTAGATGAAAAAATCAGGCAGAAGTGTACGTACATGTATTTAGGTATCTGAGTTTGGGTAATCATTGTCTGCTTCAACCAATGACTCTCAGCATGATGAACGTTGTGAAAGCACCCCAACAGTCATCTACCTTCTCCTGCTCTCTCTCCAAATCAACAACCATCCATTGCCATTATGAGCTTTTTATTCAAATAACGCCCTGCTGCTCAGTTTACAAGATACTGCCCCGTCTTCCTGTTCCTCAGCTTATAATTTACAGTCACAGGCTTTTAGCTAATGTCTTTATGCAGAGCATCTTACAATAAATGGAGCAACATGATTGTCAAAGTAATCAGCAACATCCCAGTGACAACAGCCCACTTGCCAAGAGGAAGTGAGAGGAAAGGGATGAATCCTATTATTGTAACTATTTTTCATTCATCCCACATAGTCATCTCAATTATTATAATTTTTCCTTTCTTTTCATTTAATCTTTTCTCACCTCTTTTTTTAGTCTTTTCATCCAGTTCTCACCTATTTTACATCTCGTACAATCACCACAGAGTTTGCAAACAAGAAAACCAGAAATTGCGTAATCATCAATCTCAAAGTAAGAAAGATCGATAGAAAACAAACAAACAAATGCACCGAGGAAGTACGGTTGGAAAGGTTCAGATTTGTTGGGGAAAAAATTGGATAATGAGGAAGAATAAATATAGTTCATATATAAGAACTATGTATGGAAGTGGACAAGACAGAGTGGACAAGAGACAGAGACAGTAAAAGAGGAAAGGAAAGGAACGGCTATGCGCTATAAGACAGGAAGATGGGGTAGAGGGATTGGGTCGTAAATAATGATCCAGTCTCACAAAGAGACAGAGGACAGAATCGTGGTAATTAATGAAGGGAGGAAAGAGAGGGAAAGGAGACAGAGAAAATCGAGCGCAGATAAATCATGCTAAATGGAGAAAATAAGGAGGTAGGGGGTTCAAGATAGCTACACCAACAGAAGAAAAAAAATCTCTAGGGTGTGCATCGTTGACTTTGACAACAAATTATACTGGATGAGAGCAGTACAGATGAATGTGAATGCCTCAAACATCCCTAAAGCTGCAACCCGGAGCTTTGCTGTCAGAAACGCTGCTTTATTTCAGATCCAATGCGCTGGAGTTCAGAGTCAAAACAATGAGAGCCCATCATAATGTTCACAGACTGGTAAAAGCTTAACTGGTTGACCTTTAGAGTGCTGCCGTTTTTAATAAAGCACAAATTAATGAGGTGGCTTTGGTCATTTCACCCGACAGCACATTGTGTTTTTTTAAATGGAGTGCAAAATATAACCTAAAAACTGCTGACTGAAATGGGATGATTGGAATGTGTGTTCAGTGCTGAAAAATTTAATTGAGCTCCACTGAATTGAGGTAGTGCAAACTCTCTGGCTGGTTTATGGGAGAATCTTCATGCTGGTTTCTTTGCCTCTATTTGTTTCTCCTCAATCTGCCAGAGTCTTTTTCTCTCCGTAGGCCTGACAGATTGATGCTGGAGGACTGTCATCAAGGCATCTTTAGGCCTTTAGGAATATGAGCAGTATAATTTTATTTCTGGGCTGTTAAACATGAGTGAGAGAGCTTGTCAAGCTTTAAAAACTGGCTGACAGAGGAGGAAATGAACATATTCAGTCCAGTGGCCTTTTGGACCCTTTGCTAACATGAAACATTACAGTGTGTTTGACAATAGGATTATGTGACCTTCTGCTTTACAAATATGAAAACAGATATTAACTCCCCAGCTTTTGGAGAATTAGGACACTGGGCTTGCGCTAGCCATTCGCCACTTCGCCATAGGTGAAGTAAATTCCAGAGTGGCTACAAAATTTTGAGCCTGTGTAGCCACAGTGGTGTTCTTATTTTTAAGGAAAAAAAAGGCTAAAACTTACAACTTTTTTGGACTTGCGAAAATCCCTGAGCGATAACATAAGAAAACAAACTTTTACTCTCGCTGGGCGGCACGCATCTTCTTCGTCTTCTTCTTCTTTGTCTTCTTCATCATCTTCTTCTTCTTCATCGGTGCGCATGCTGACGGAAATAGCCGAAGTGACCCAAACATTCCCGATCATTAAATATGCACTCGAGTCATGACTTCCTCTCATCCAATGAAAAAACAAGGATTCTATTTTTAAAAGCTAAACCCGCGAATTGGTGTACGACAAGGCGAGGACAATCGATCAAAAGAAAATGAGAATAGAGTGTTTTATAGTAGATTTTGCGTTAAAACTAATTGAACAACAAATGGTGAATGCTGAGTGGGGGTAGGAGTGGCGACGGACCGATCATAAGGTAAATGAAAGATATTATCAATGCTTTTTTGTAGTCTTAGACTTTTGATCCCCATGATCAGCAGGAATAACCAGCGATGCATGTAAATGTGTATTCACCTCACTTGCTATAATAGCAAGTAAAACTTACAAGTAAACATTGAGTAATACCGAGAATCAAATCCATTAAAATCAAAGTGTCTCACTCAAAGTTAAAATGTCTTCTAGTCTAAGTAAAATTTACAAGTAAACATTGAGTAATATTTTGTATGACTGTATCTTCACATATTGAATGCAAGTTTTCAATTGTTGAATCTCAAATTTATACCTGCATAAAGTAGGATAGAAATACAGATAGTTAAGCTTGAACTGTTGACTTTAGTGTATTTTTGTAGGTAAACTGAACAGAAGATTTTGCCCTCAGAATGCACCAGAATGCAGGAAAACAACCCATTTTTGAAAAATTTCCCGGGGGAGGCTCCTCGAACCCTCTCTGTGGGGTTGCATCCCCCCCACACACACCCCACGACAAGTGTCGTTTTACACCCCCCACCAATTGAAAACTTGCATTCACTATGTGAAGACACAGTCATATAAAATATTACTCAATCTTACCTTGTAACTTTTACTTGTTATTATAGCAAATCCTGTCTTGGACACAGAATGTGGCTTTTTGTGGCTTACTCAGTTTGTTTACACTGAGCCACAGTGGCTTAGTCATACTAGCTCCTGGTGCAAGCCCAGGGACATTTCGAAACAAAGGCTAGACAAACAATATGCTTTGTGATCTGTTCACGAGTATCAAATGTAAGACTATGTTTTGTTATTTCTCATTTGAACTTTTCACAATAGACCAGTTTCATCAGGGATGATACTTGTCAGGTCCCAAACACAAGTGTTTTCCTTAAGCAACTATTTTGATGCTAAAGTTGACAATAAATAAAATGTAACTCACCCAGTTTTATTACTGTAAAGAGTAATCTTCTTTTTCTTCTTCTTTTCCTTTCGGCTTTTCACTTCAGGGGTCGCCACAGCGAATCAGTTGCCTCCATCTAACCCTGTCTTCTGCATCCTCTTCTCTCACACCAACTACCTTCATGTCCTCTTTCACTACATCCATAAACCTCCTCTTTGGTTTTCCTCTAGGCCTCCTGCCTGGCATTTCAAAACTCAGCATCCTTCTACCAATATATTCACTATCTCTCCTCTGGACATGTCCAAACCATCTCAGTCTGGCCTCTCTGACTTTATCTCCAAAACCTCTAACAGGTGCTGTCCCTCTGATGTACTTGTTCCTGATCCTATCCTTCCTGGTCACTCCCAAACAGAACCTCAGCATCTTCATCTCTGCTACCTCCAGCTCTGTCTCCTGTCTTTTTCTGAGTGACACTGTCTCTAGACCAAACAACATCGCTGGTCTCACCACAGTTTTGTACACCTTTCCTTTCATTTTAGCTGAAACTCCTCTATCACACATCACACCTGACACTTTTCTCCACCCTTACCATCCTGCCTGAACACGCTTCTTCACCTCTTTTCCACACTCTCCATCGCTCTGGACTGTTGACCCTAAGTACTTATAATCCTCCACCTTCTTGATCTCTTCTCCCTTTAACCTCACTCTTCCACTTGGGTCCCTCTCATTCACACACATGTACTCTGTCTTACTGCCGCTAACCTTCATTCCTCTCCTTTCCAGGACCTCCACCTCTCTAGCTTCTCCTCCACCTGTTCCCTGCTCTCACTACAGATCACACTGTCATCTGCAAACATAGTCCATGGAGATTCCTGTCTAACCTCGTCTGTCAGCCTGTCCATCACCATAGCGAACAAGAAGGGGCTCAGAGCTGATCCCTGATGCAGTCCCACCTCCACCTTGAACTCCTCTGTCACACCTACTGTACAGCACACCTCACCACTGTCTTACAGTCCTCATACATGTCCTGCACCGCTCTAATATTCTTCTCTGCCACTCCAGACTTCCTCATACAATACCACAGTTCCTCTCTGGGCACCCTGTCATAAGCTTCCTCCAGATCTACAAAAACACAATGCAGCTCCGTCTGGCCTTCTCTGTACTTTTCTATCAACATTCTCAAAGCAAATACTGCATCTGCATGGTATATCATCAGGACCGACTGCCTTTCCACTCTTTATCCTCTTCAGTGCCCTCCTCACTTCATCCCGACTAATCTTTGCTACTTCCTGGTCCACAACAGTCACCTCTTCTAGTCTTTGTTCTCTCTCATTTTCCACGTTCATCAACTCTTCAAAGTACTCTTTCCATCTTCCCATCACACAACTGGCACCTGTCAATACACTTCCATCCCTATCCTTAATCATGTCCTTCCCATCTCTGTCTCTCTGTCTTGCCAGCCTGTATAGATCAGTCTCTCCCTCCTTACTGTCCAACCTAGCATACAAATCATCATAAGCCCCTTGTTTGGCCTTTGCTACCTCTACCTTCACCTTACGCTGCATCTCCCTGTACTCCTGTCTACTCTCCTCAGTCCTCTCAGTTTCCCACTTCTTTTTAGCTAACCTCTGTAGGTTTTTTTCGCATGTTTGATTTGGCAAAAGTTTTACGTCGGATGCTGTTCCTGACGCAACCCAAACCCAGGCTTGGGACCGGCACAATAAGACACTGGCTTGTGTCCTCTTGTGGCTAGATTATTACTGTAAAGAGTAAGAGATGTATAAATAGACCTCCAGTAAAATATGTGACAAAGCTAATTTATCATCATCAGTGAGTGCAGTCCTACTGCTTTTCAGCTGGATCCTGACAGTGACTGAGAAGCGTGTCCTCAAAGGCTGACCTTACATCTCCTCATTAAATCAGAGGTAACTGGTTGCTTTACTAGACTGCTGCAAAGCACTGAAATGTATTACCAGTCAATCCTGAAAAAATGGATCTAGAGTGATGTGGTATATAATCACAGGTGACCGAGAGACTATTTGTATGCAAGCCTCATACCAAAGTTGTGGGCGTGTGATATTTCTCGACCTTACAGGTTAACTGGTTCCGTCTGGATGAATCTTCAAACAAATTATTACTGCACATTTCTGCACCTGTAGCTTCTTCAAATTTAAAAGGAAAGTTTACAGAAGGCTTTGTTTCAATCCAAACAGCTTTGCTCCTCATGTACTGCATGGATATGCTGACATTTCTGGAAAATTATTGAGTACGTTATAGCTCTTTCTTATATATTGAATATTTGAAATGTTTGGAACAAGCATTAAAACTCAGAAGAATTCACAGTAGGTACTTTAAAAAGTGCAGCATACAGACTAATTATGACGCAAAGACGTGTCCTGGAGCTACACAGACACAGCAGCATCACCAACATTTCTCCTCACTTGTATGTGTGTTTATGCAATATCCCACAAGCACCATGCCTGCAGCGAAACAATCAACTTCTCACTTTCATTCCTAAATGCTTCACATACAACACAATGTGCCTGCTAGGGAGCATCATGGAGTGGAGAGAAAAATGCAGGAAGAAGCTGAGAACACACACACACACACAAAAAATCCCTATGGGCAGTGATGGATAGAGAAGCCTAATGTTGTATGAACTGCCAGATCCACTTTATGTCACACACATGAATAAAGGTTGATTAGGATTGTAGATTGTGAAGAAGTGTCACAATGGGGATTAAAATTAAACTTTGGAACAATTTAGAATCTATTATATGACATCTTAGAAACTTATACAATATAATTTATAATGAGGACAGTTGTTATTGTTGTCTGAATAGAGCTCGGTACTAAACAATGACTACCATTTAATGGAATTATAATACTCTCACCCGAACTTAAAGCCACAGCTAATAAACACACAGACACACACACACACACACACACACACGCACGCACGCACGCACGCACGCACGCACGCACACACACACACACACACACACACACACACAGACAGACACACACACACACAGACAGACACACACAGACACACACACACAGACACACACACAGACACACACACACACACACACACACACACACAACACTTTACATTTGTCAAACACTGCTAGGCAGGGATACCTTAAAATGATTGTTTAATCTGATGTAGAAAGCAAGGAGAGAAAAAGTTCCATATATATATATCTGGTTGAACACATGTAAACATGTTGTTGTGTAGTCCTGCATTTGTACCAAGAGAAAACTTTTGTCAGTGTGTCTGCCTTAAGCCACCTATAAAGACACGCGCAACGTTGAGGGCTTTCTCTTTTTTTTGGCAGACTGACAGAAACAATGATGGAAAGTGATTTGATAAACAATGCCTGCAGAGGACACACATATACTGTATACATGAAAACACAGGAACATGACTCCCATTATTCTGCAGAAGTTTGGCTTTCATCGTCCTGCTAAAGGTTGCCTGTTTCCTTGTGAAGAGATAGGATTCGCAGCTAGGATTGATATGTCTGAAGGTTTATGCTTAGATAAGTGTGAGGCTGGGTTACGTCTTTCTATAACTAACCTGATATTTGGGCTATGAACACACACTTTAATAAGGTAAAAAAATAAATGAAAATGCATTAATGTGCTTAACAGAATAGATATCATTTCACATGTTAAGGGGCCCCTTTGATTTAGAACCTATGCTTACTAAGGCTCCAGTTGGTGTCTGGGAGGCTCACACCCATGTAGCTGTCTTGCATGTCCTCTCCTTCAATCCTGATCACCTGTCGTCTCTTACCTGCCCTGTAGAGACACCTATCCAGAACCCAGGATCACAGCAATCTATGCAACAAAAAATTCCAGGAAAGAAGATAGATTACTAAGGTGCATTGATGGGTTTTAATACATAGAGAAGGCGAGGGAAATTAAATTTCTTGTTTCAAGTCCCTTAGCAGTCAGAACCCATAGTAGCATACCTTCGGAGGTCTGTAGGATGGCAAGTACACCCTGCATCATGGTGGTATCATACAGGAAAGAGGGAACTATAAGGAACTATAAGTTACACTGTAACGTTATGGACCTTGCAAGTAAGGATTTACATTCTATCCTGGATTTCAGAGGGGCCAGTACAATTCAGTGTAGTTGTGGTTATTTATGTGTGTGTGTGTGTGTGTGTGTGTGTGTGTGTGTGTGTGTGTGTGTGTGTGTGTGTGTGTGTGTGTGTGTGTGTGTGTGTGTGTGTGTGTGTGTGTGTGTGTGTGTGTATTAGGAGTGTGCCATGGAAATTGAGGAGATCATTGTCTTGATCCATGTCGGTCAGTAGCAATAGGTCCATTCCTCATCACAAACCCGCAAACCAATGTCAAAAATATACATCATCTGTAAAAAAGACAATCCTTCAAGCTGTTCTCTCATGTGTGGAAAGTATATACACACATATCCTAGTCACGCATTCATCATTAAAAACAAAAATAATAATTAACAAATCATTAAAGCTTCTACACTGGACACATACAGTACAAAAACAACATGAATCATATCCACCACTGTGTCAGTGATGTAAATAATTATTGACACAAACACACACATACACATTATTTTTCAAGCTCAGTGTGCTTGATGACTGACTGCTCTAGGCAACAACAGCTCTCTCTCTTTCTCTGTCTTTCTGTCACACGCACACACACACACACACACACACACACACACACACACACACACACACACACACACACACAATTTTTTTTTTATGTTCTGTAATCTTTCAAATCAACTCCTTTACATTGACCATGAGAATTATAAATGCAATGCCCTGGGCCACATATGGATGCTTAGGTCTGTGTGTGTACACATTATTAATATATGCAGTATGTTCTTACCTTATATAACATGTTTAAGCACTTTGGTCACGTCATATAACAAGTATCGTGCTCAGCACATTCAGCTGAGGTCATTATAGGTCACCCCTTCAGCTTGTTGGAAGGGTTCGGCATTTTCGAGGAAAGAACTCAGTACACCTGAAGTGGAAGACTAACATCACAAGGTCTCGTTTTAATTTGTTTTAAAAGTGACCCATTACACTGTGTGGTCTCTTAAGGACTATTTATGTAATATGAGCAAAAGGAAGCTAAAGGAATCAAATATTGTTGAGAATATTGTAGTATCCATGTGTGGGCACTAGTTTGCAGTGTACTCAAAATATCAACAGGATATGATCAAACAGCAGTGCGACACTGGAGAAGCTTAAATTAATTTAACATAGTTCTCGTTGCAAACAAAAATGGAAGTTGCAAAATATTTTTGGTTGTTCTGTTCACAGTGATCTGTCATGCTAATTTTCACATGTGGAAATTTTTAAAAGATGACTGTCTGGAGCCCATCGTCACATTTTTTCAGGCCCTTGAAATGCATAAAAGATTTTTTGTTAAAACTGTTGTCATGTAATTATAGTGTACATTAGTTGCACCAGTTCCAAGCTGCAGCTTTAATGTGAATATAATTGTTTTTCTCACTTTTTGTTTTAATGTTTGCGTTGAGCTCTCCGATGCACCTATAGTTGGAAGCGTAGGTTTAGTAAACCTGTTCCCCCTCGATCCTCTAATCTCTACTGTCCCTCCTGTGCTCTTACCTTCATCCCTTCATTTCCTGTCACCTATGACTTTTATTCTCTTTTTCCCTGAAACCTTCTCTTTTTATCCGATTATCCTGCTGTTCTACCTGAAGGACTTACATCTCTCTCCCCCACCACTCCTTCCCGTCTCCATTTTTCTGTACTCACTCAGCCTTTTCCATGCTGAATTTTACACTTTTCCCTCCTATTTTCCCTCCAAAACTTCCTGTCTTCAGGAGTGCCTGATGTCTGATCACGCACAATCAGTCTAATCACATCAGACTTATGAAATATATAGGGATGCATGAAATAAAATCAATTGCAGCATCTCCATTACACCTCCGCCCTTTCTGTTTTGTGTTCGCCAATTGGTATAAGCTTCAATGTAAAAGTTGTTATTTAGTTATCAGGCACACAAGTCTCAAAACCCTTAAAAAATCTTATGGATTGAAATATTTCACTCCTTTAAAGTTTCAGCAAATAACTGAATGTGCAACCCCGCACATCAAAGCAAAAAAATGGGATTCAAATACTCTATCTTCTTTTGTCATGTCAGTCAGAAGACAAAATAAACTTTGCAATTCAATGATAGACCTCTTTGTTGAGCTCAGTATTATTAAACTGGTGTTTCCTCTTGTTGGCATTGTTCCATTAGGGAAGAGTACATGATGGGAGTTTTCATATATCTGTGACTTTTTTAAATCATTATAGCATTTTACATGCAGAGAACTACATTTATTTTTTCATTTCCTCAAGCGTCATCTGCATACGGTTGTGCAGGTTTAATTTCCAATTTTGTCTCCTTACAGAAGATGGTCATTTTTCCCCCCGATAGTTGTATTTTCACAATCCAGGATATTAATATTTTTTTTATTTTATAGTATTTTATGATATTATATGAAGATGAGCAGACTTTTCTTATTAGGAGAAATGGGACATGACATTTTCAGATGAATTTGTGATGAGATGCAATGAGATGTGGGGACAATTTTACATCCATACAACCAGTATTTTCAGCTCAAGTGAAACAAGAAATGGTGAAATTCTACTAAGACATTAAATATACTGTAAGCTTTTAAAGCACTATGACATTATTTCTTTTTGGGTTTATTTCCATTCTGTTTTGTTTTTATGTTCTGTTCTTGCAGTGGCTCATGTGTTAGGGCCACAACACCACTAACTGTGCAGTGGCAACACTTCTTGATCCTTCAGGCTGGGTACTTAGTTTGCTTTGAATAAAAAATGGCTCTCTTTACTTACCCAAAACACATTGGAGAAAAAAAAAATTCTTTCACAAGCTGTATTTCGCTCACAGCTGTATTCAAGTCAGACTACATTAAAGAAAATTGATGATTTCTTTTCATCTAATATGAAATATTAACAGTTTATTGTTTCTCTTTCCGCTTTCCTACAAATAATTTTCAACTGCTTTCTTGCAGTGTTTCTTGAACATAGTCAGACAAAGACCAGTCCAGCCATAGCATCCCAGCATAGAATCAGCTGACTTGTTCAGAAGGGTAGCCCTGTTGACTTCTCTCATACAGCTGCTGTCTTATCAGAATTCTCCAGCTGCCTCAGCAGACACTTCTGTTCAAATACAAGACTAAGTGTATTCTCATTTGCTTCTTCCTGTTTTGTTTAAGTTTCATTAGAGCTATATAACAGAGGGTTGAAGCCTGTGCCTGCCGTGATTACCCACAGCTTTTAGTGCAATTGCCCATTCCCACAATTCTCTAATCGAACAATGTTGGCTGTTTCAATGGAAAACACCAGTTTTCAAGGGTTAGGAAGAAGAATTACTCACCAGAATATCACTTTCTTTTGCTTTCCTTTCAATCTCAAATGTTTTTTCAACACAATGAGGAACTGCTGAATATTCTATGAGGCTGTGGACAACTATTCAGTGATTGTTTTAGTATAAAACTCACAGAGCAATACAATCTTCAATTCACCTAAGTCTCATGTTTTTGGAGGTGGGAGGAAGCCGGACAACCTGGAAAGAACCCACACAGACATGGGGAGAATATGCAAACTCCACGCGGAGCAAGTTCAGACCAGGAACAGCCTTGCTGTGCGGCGACAGCACTACCCGCTGCACCACTGTACCGCCCCGGCATTTATTTTCTTGCATGATACTTCGTAGGCAGAGGTATTTATTTTCTCAAACACAGTGACTGACACCTAGCAATTTAATTTACATTCAGAATTTATTATAGGAAGAGAAAGAAGGAAGATAGAGGAACTAGAGATTTAACCATGAATCCAGGATATGATCAGTACTATATTCCTGTGCTGTTCAAAAACCTGCTCTGATTACATTTAAACAATGACGACCTAAGAAAGAGCACAGGAGATACTCAAGGGGAAAGAGAGAAACCAAATATGCAGTGCAATAATTATAAGGCCAAACTGGCAGAGAGAAACGGTGGGAAGTGTTGGGGGAGAGAGATGAGAGGTAGGAGAGCTGATGTTAGTAAAAAGGGCACATTGTCTCATGAGTCTGAACAGTAAGTTTTGAAAGGTTTTTCCCCCTTAATGCCTTAAAGTGAAGATCAGGGAAATCCAATTTTTTTAGGGGGACATGCCACCGGACACTACCAACACACTTTCTGATGGCAGTATTATGAAAACCCTGCTTTCGGCCATGAGATATAAATGCAATATCACATTTTGGTGTTTTAGAAATTAACTACAGCTTGAAAACTGTTGTTGCATAGGTTTACAAAGGAAGGAAAATGGAGGGACAGATATACCATTCTATCAAACATTGAGAGTAAAAGGTGTCAAACAGACTGAGGAAGGTGTCTGCGATTATTCAATTACTAGGGTGAGAGCAGTAATAAGCTGCTTAATGATTATATGTTCACTGTGATCATCAATACTGAGATCTGACCTCTAAAGACACACACACACACACACACACACACACACACACACACACACACACACACACACACACACACACACACTTACACACACACACACACACACACACACACACACACACACACACACACACACACACACACACACACACACACCTACACACACACACACACACACACACACACACACACACACACACACACACACACACACACTGCATAGGGGTACAGCCATTGTTTGATATTAATTGATTCAATATCATTCAGCAATACTTTCAGTGGCATAGACGTAGCTATTTTAAGGTGACATCTACTGTCCAGATCTTTTAGGAATTTGGCATCCATAAATGCTCTATTGCATAAAAAGTCTCACATCCATATCCAAATCAAGCCTAGCTCCTAGATCACATGGCAACCTGTCTATCAAAAGATGGATATATTTTAGCTGACAAAGCTATTAACAGTATGCAGTTATTTCAGTTCGCAATTATCTCTCTATGGGTAAATTATCTCTTTTTCCCTTCCAATATTACACCGACCAAATATGATTAACTGTTTTAGGAACAGTCAAAAACTAATAGAGGTAAGAGTTTAATTTTTGTGGAAAACTATAGAGTAAAAGGGAGTTTTTGTAGTCTTGTCATTCTATGTCAAAGTAGACTTTCCACATTCAGTGCACAGGAGACTTATTAGAATTATAAACCATCTTATTACTTACAGTGAATAAAAATATATTAATTTAAACATATCTATGTAAAACTGTAGTATAATGTTATATTTTGGTAATGAAACTAGACCCATGGCTCTTTATGACATTTGCCAGTGCCGACAATCTCACTTACAATCAAGAGGACTTGCAGCCCACTACAGCTTTTAGCTCATTGGTTTGCCACTAGCAGTGCTAGCTCATTTTAATTAACGCTCAACAGGTCCCTCCTCTTACATGTCCCCAGTGCACTACCTGACTAGCATTGAGTGGCGGAAGGCCAAGGTGAAGTGGCTGGTTATGAGGGTTGAACATTTTGCTAGCCAAGGAGGAACATTTTTTTTCATATTCTAAAAAGTTGGCAGACTGAACTATGCAAGGCTGAACATTTGCAGATAGGGGAACAGATGATTCCAGTTGGAAGAGAAGGATTCAAGCTCATCATCCAAGAATTTATTTTCACATGTCAGTAGTCTGTGCAATCAGCCTTGTAACGCTCCCTAAATGTAGAGTAACAATAGTCCAAATTCTTGTCCCTCTTGTTGGACATCATTTATTGATACAAAAGAACTTAGGACTTGGGTTTCATTTAGACTCAGATTTCATTAATGCAAAAGTTACCTCAACAGGATGTCGGAAAGAGTGGTGTGATTTTTCACCCTAAGAATACCAGTCCTACTATTAGATGGACACAAGGGACCATTCGCAGTTCCCAAAAGAAAGAAAAGCAGATACGAATTGGAAAACCGTCCCCAAGTAGATAATTTTTGCTGCCCCTTAATCTGGAATTCACAAAATACCTGAGAAGGAGAGTGAATGTAAAGAGTTATCAGAAAACTGAGGATCATTAGCAGACAGCCTCTGCACTGCATAACAAGATAAGGACCTGGAACCTAGAGAATGGGGTGAAGATGAAGTGAGACCCACCACAGAATAATCGTGTGTAACGGATTAAAAATACTGAAGGACTGACAGTGCAAGGATCTGTAAAACGCTCTGAAACCTAGTTTTGTGTTTCTCCCTAGCTTTTAGAGAGTACTATTCCTTGGACATTATTTTTTGTTTCATTCTGTCATTCACATTTCATATGCATGATCTGTCTTAATTTCCTGCCTTTATTATCTGGAGGCTTTAACTGAGATACCATCTGTTCTTTTATGGAGACACACCTTCAGTGTCAGTTTTTAGCTGTATTAAACGTGATTCTCTGAGCCTCCAGTACTGTTGCTGTTATGTGTGCCCATTATCTCCGAATCATCGCTTTGGCTTTATTCACCAGCATCATCTTTTCATCAGCTTCATCAGTCTCAGAAGAGTCATCAGCCACCACCACCACCACCACAACCATTGTCTGGCTACATGGAGGATTTATCTTTCTGCTACTCAAAGGAGATGTCCTTCAATCACAATACCCCTGAAGAAGGTAAGGGAGAAAGTGCCAGAGATTTTCTGACAGACTAAATATCGCGAGTTGTAATACTTGCACATTATTTGCTGTTTTCAACCATTTTCGCTTCTTTCTCTTATCTCTCATGATTGAAATGGGTGTATAATAAAAAATGAATATTCTAGTTTGCCTCTCCTACAATCCCTGTCCTTAACCTTCAATTCTCTCTCTGTCTGTTTCTGTACTGGAGGTACTTAGCATGTGTAGCGTGTCGGCAATGCAGAGAAGTGTTGATTCTGCATTCAATTAGCCATGTCTCCACAAAAAGTGAACTGCCCCAGCTTCTATCTGTTTGTCGTCCAACACTTCTTTGTTTCCTTATATATTCCATTCTGCTGTGGACTCTCTGTAGGCATGTTGGATGAATTAATAGATAACTCATCTAAATCACTATTCTCTGTGATTAATTACACCGTATCCCTGCTTATTCCTTGCAGAAAAAACAAAGTAGATACTCTGTTTGCCTATCCGTCTAATTTTCTTCCTTTCCTCCTCGTCGATTTTCCTCTTCTTTTGACACCTTTTTTTTTTTTCATTTCTGTCTGCTTCCTACCGCCTCTTTGTAATGTATGGATTTTTTCTCTTGCTCTTCTCTCTTTTTGGACAAAGTGCACTAATTATTCATTATGGATTTCTGTGCACATAATACACATTTATTGCACCTTTCATCATGTTTAAAGTTGAATCACATTACACAAGAGGGAACCTTACAGACCAATACCTTGAAAGCATATCGTACAATGTCCTGCCCACCAAAATGTTCATTGTCTGTTAATATTTGTGGATCAATTTCTTGTTCTACTCCAAATAACACTTTTAACACAACTACTACTTCTTACTACAAGTACTTATCAATACCAGTCAGTAATGTTGCTAGGCGACAGGAAGAGTTCCTTAAAACAAGAGGGGGAGAGAAGTGATGTTGAGATTCTCCATAGACCAGACCACCTGGCTTTTGCTAACCAAAGTTGATAGTGTACAAAGCTTCAAAGACCAGTTCTTTCTAAGGATGCAGTCCTGCACTAGAACAGTGCAACATCTTGTGTTGCAAATTTGCCCAAAAACTGTGTCATAAAAGTCTTACTGTCATTCTACTGTCTTTTTACTTATTTTAGTCATGATGGAGAACACTCCTTTGTACTGTGGAGGTACTGAATCTGGAGATGAGACAATTATACTGTTGGTGTCAAACACTAGATATTCGACTCAAAATGAAATCACTGTGTCAAACAATGATGCTTGTTTTCACTTGATAAAGTATATGCAGTCAATCAAAGTACACCAGGTTTCAAAATACTAGTTATTGTTGACATTACAAAAGTTGCATAGACTTTCATGTTTCAAATGTGCTCGTATTTGCCTGCAAAATGTACACAAAATTGAACGTCACGTATGTAAAGCCACAAACAGTAAGTGAAGTAGGTGTGTGTGTGTGTGTGTGTGTGTGTGTGTGTGTGTGTGTGTGTGTGTGTGTGTGTGTGTGTGTGTGTGTGTGTGTGTGTGTGTGTGTGTGTGTGTGTGTGTGCGTGTGTGTGCGTGTGTGTGTGAGAGAGAGTGTGAGTGGTGGGAGATGATGCAGTTGTTTCAACATGAGAGGTATTCCATCAGCAGCTTGAGCCTGTTTAAACCACACACACACACACACACACACACACACACACACACACACACACACACACACACACACACACACACCTACTTCACTTACTGTTTGTGGCTTTACATACTTGACGTTCAATATACAGTATATAGTCAGCTTTACATTATTTATGTCTCTTTCCCAGGTGTGTTGGCAGATAGTGTAGCCTTGGTTTGTATCACATGGTAACATCCCTGACTTCCCTCTTCATCCTCATCTTTTTATTTCCACACTTTATACAGTTTCCTCTACTAATCTGTTTGGCTATAGATACAGCCACTTCCTCTTGCTTTAGCTGCTCATTCTCTCTTTTTATTATTATTTACAGTATCACTCCATATTTTCCACTTTTCATGGTTTTGATACATTTAAGTTAAAAGCAGTGCAATGCCTGTTGTGCAACGACTTAAATGCATGGGCTACAGTTTCCTGTGGAGGATGGCACACATTTACATTTTTTTTTAACCAGAACACATTTTCTGATAAAACAGAAAACTTATAATTCTGATTATTTCAAGGGCATATTCATGACACATTTTGGTATTTTAATCTTTTTTTTTGGAGAATTTCTGGATTTAACGTTCAGAGCTATCCCATTTACGTAATGGTGACTCATTCATTCCTTCAGTGACTCCTCTTCCATGAGTTTTATCACCTCTCATCCCCTGTATGACCACTCTGCCTCCAGGCCTCTCTATTCACCTGCTCTTCTCCCTTCCGCACCTTTACTAATTTTTTTATGTTGGTTTTTTTTTTTTTTTTTTTCCCTCCTTGTGTCTTCCTGCTCTGGTCTCTCATGTTTTAAATGGTGGGTGCTCCTTCTGAAAAAAAATTTTGGATTTTTGCAGTAGATGTCTGTTTACCATATCAAAGCCTGAGATGACACGATTATGAAGAGATATCCAGAAAACAAAAATAGACGTAATGGTATAGCATATGTGCACCAACGTGTTGTGAAGCAAATTACAAAAATATGAATAGCAATGGAAATTATTTCCATTGCTATTATTTCCCATTGATTGGGAAATACGAAAATGAAAAGGTGATTCTCACATCAGATGAACTGTAAGTTCAGCCGATCAACAACCAGAGAAGAATATTAAGAAAATTCTGTCATTGACAATTGAAGGGATTTACATTACATTCTCATTGGCTGACACTGGGGCCCATAGGAGTGCCCTATCAGGGTTTATTTGAATCAATTGATTGAAGAGTTAACAAGCACAAAAGTAAATTGGCAGCTGTAAACATGACAGAGCTTTTAAGTCTTAGACGATTTAGAAGCAACAAGGCCTCACCAGGTCACAGAGGTGCCCACAATTGGTCACAGTCACTTTTTTTTTGGATTAGCAGTTGTAAATTCCTTTGTCACATTAACCTCAGCTAATATCACATTACCAGAGAATTTCATTATAATAAATTTAAAGTGTTGAGGGTTTGAACTTTAAATTCAGTAGTTACAATGATTGGCAACATATTGTATTGACTTTCCAAATCCCCCAACCTTTCCTCTAGTACCCCTAATCAACTGAAATTTTTCCTTGGACATAAAAGATGTCGATAGCTTTTAAATTTGGTAATCTGCTGCTATTCTGCTGCTGCAAATTCCAAAATGTTCCCATTAACCTCTGAATATTTTAAACAAGAGCACTCAATGCTGAGACCAGCATCTGGATATTTTTACATTTACATACTTTACTATGAATCAAAAACAAGCTGCTTTGGACCTCAACTTTTATCATTATCCAATGAGTTTTTCTTCAAGTCTCACAGATCTCTTCTTCCTCTTCTTTTCCTTTCGGCTTTTCCCTTCAGGGGTCACCACAGCGAATCAGTTGCCTCCATCTGACCCTGTCTTCTGCATCGTCTTCTCTCACAGCAACTACCTTCATGTCCTCTTTCACTACATCCATAAGACTCCTCTTTGGTCTTCCTCTAGGCCTCCTGCCTGGCAGTTCAAAACTCAGCATCCTTCTACCAATATATTCACTATCTCTCCTCTGGACATGTCCAAACCATCTCAGTCAGATAAGAAGCTCTTTGCTGGGTGTTAACACCACTATGACACACATAAGAGGAGAGGACATGTATGCACCAATAAGATGCTGACAAAGGACATAGCTATGAAGCGGGTGGTCTCTGTCACCACAGATGACAGAGACCACCATCCTCTCTTTTTCCACCACCTTGTCATGGTGGGAAAAGAGAGGGGGGCTATGCCAAACAGTGGGAACTTTCCTAAATAGTCAAGGTGTGTTCTGTGCACACCTTGTGCACAAGTAACCTTATGCACAAGTAAATTACAGGCAGGCCACATGCCCCTTTCTCTTATGAAGAAAGTTCTGTTTGCATTTTTCCCCTGAAAGAGCCAGTTTTATTTATGCTTTCTGAAGATGTTAATGTTTATACTTGAAGTGTAGGCCTTCAATTCTTTGGGCCAGGACGTCTTTAATTTACGAGAAAAAGGACTAGTCAGCTGTTTTTTCACTTTTTAAATTATGAGGCTTGTGTGTTCTTCAATCTAGCAATAAAGGCTTAAAATTTACTTGCCTGGGTCCACTTTTATTTATGGTGAGGTAAAAGAGCCAGCTGTGCACTCACTTAAACATATCCTGCACTGAAAATTGATAATAAATGATAATGTGGATATAGGTGCCGGCTATAAGACACAAGCTGGACTTGGGTTCAGACCTTTTACTAAGAGGAAATTTTTATGACCGGACCTCTGTGACTTTTAATTGAATACCCCTGCTGTAGGTCAACAGCACCGATGGCGGTCATTGTTAACCTGGGCCTCGACCGATCCGGTATGGAAGTCATAGGTTTGATTCACAGGTTTGATTTGGCAAAAGTTTTACGCCGGTTGCCCTTCCTGACACAACCCTCTGTATTTATCCGGGCTTGGGACTGGCACAATAAGACACCAGCTTGTGTCCTCTTGTGGCTACATTAAGTCTCAAAGAGCTCGTTCTTGTTTTATTACAGTATGTAAGGCCAGAGCCTCTGTTGAGCACTGGCGATGCAATAACATCTCATCACATAAAGTGTTTACAAAGTCAAGTAAGTAACGCTCCTGTGAATTATCATCATAGGTAACGGAAATCTTATTACTTTTGAGAATTTTCAGCTTTTCTCTGTCCTGCATGTCCAGGATTAGGAATAAAAGAACTCACAGAGAAAACTTATTTTCCAGGCACACACATAAACAAATATATACAGTGGTATGAAAAAGTTTGGGCACCCCTGATGATTTTCTAGATTTTCCTTTATAAATCACTGGTGGATTTGATCAACAATTTTAGCTAAATTTATCATATTGCAGATGAACACAGTGACGTTTGTGAAGTGAAAAGAAGTTTAGATTTACGGAAAGTGTGCAATATAGTAATTATTTTTTTAGAAAGGCAGGTGCATAAATTTGGGCACCCCAACACAAAAAATACGTCAGTGTATTGTAGAGCCTGTCTTTGCAGAAATAACAGCCGCTAAATGTTTTTTATAGCTTCCAATGAGGGTCTGGATTTTGGTTGGTTATTTTTGTCTATTTGTCTTCACAACACTTCTCCAGTTCGGTGTCAGTTTCCACTGTAAGTGGAAAAGGCAGGTGTAAGTGGAAAGTGACAGCTGACATTTTTGAGATGGCTTCTTGAATCCTCCCCCTAAACCATGATGCTGAACAATCTTTGTTTTCAGGTTATTTCAGGGTCAATGAGCTTACTAAACAAATTTTGTGCTCCAGTAATTAGTGCTAAAGGTATTCAAATCAACAAAACAACAAGGGTGCCCAAATTTATGCACCTGCATACTTTTGTTTAAATAATTATTGCACACTTTCTGTAAATCCTATAAACTTCATTCACTTCTCAAATATTACTCTGTTTTTCTGCTATATGACAAAAGTGAAATTGTTGATCCAAACAACCAGCGACTTGTAAAGGAAAATCTGGAAAATTATCAGAGGTGCCCAAACTTCATACCACTGTCTGTACTACACGTGTGTGTGTGTGTATGTGTGTGTGTGTGTTTATGTGTGTGTGTGTGTGTGTGTGTGTGTGTGTGTGTGTGTGTGTGTGTGTGTGTATGTGTGCGTATATGTGTGCGTATATGTGTGTGTGTGTGTGTGTGTGTGTATGTGTGTGTGTGTGTGTGTGTGTATGTGTGTGTGTGTATGTGTGCGTATATGTGTGCGTATATGTGTGTGTGTGTGTGTGTGTGTGTGTGTGTGTGTGTGTGTGTGTGTGTGTGTGTGTGTGTGTGTGTGTGTGTGTGTATGTGTGTGTGTGTGTATGTGTGTGTGTGTGTGTGTCTCTGTCTGTCTGTCTGTCTGTCTGTCTGTCTGTCTGTCTGGGCGTGTTTCTCCTTATAGAGGCAGATGAGGAATCCATCTGCTTATCACTGTTCCTTAGAGATGGATTCAATAGTGCTAAAAGACAGATGGAGATTGAGATGGTTACATAAATATCTCTTTCTTTGCCATTTGTGATTGAAATACATCTCACACAATCATCAGACGATTCAAAGATACTGCTTGAAAAAAAAAGACATCCCTTTGTCTAACTTAATCAGGCCACATATATTTTCATATGTCATCTTGTCCACAATGTTGAGAATTAAGGAGTTATGTCTTTAGAGCTGCTGCCTGACATGTTTTCCTCTGATAGCATCTCCTCCACTGTGGATGTTCACTATTGTAATCCTTTATAAGTTGTAAAGATGGATCAGGTTGGTACACTATGCTTTGAAACAGACTGGCACCTATGGACTGTTTTTACACTTGCTTGTCTCTCATCTGTTGGTTTGTATGATGTTCCATAGATCTTTGCCTTCCAGGCAGGTATGCGTCCTTGCTGGTCAGACTAGAGTCACGTCTGTGAATTGGCACACGTGTTTTAATACTTATAAACACCTCCATGTTCCACGTTCAGTGCATCATACTTTTCCTCTTCCAATTGCTCAATGTCTCTCTTGCCCCCCCCCCCCCCACTTTAGCTTTCTTACAATGCAAAGCTTGCTGAGACTTTGACAAGCATTCATATTTTATCCTGTCAAAACAATAGGATGTAAAGCATAGATGTTCAACTTTTTCGAAAGGTCAGGCATGTTTAAACCAAGAAAAGATTATTTCATCTGTTTGTGTGGGTGTGTGTAAGTGTGTGTGTGTGGGGGGGGGGGGTTAATTGGGGTTGCCAATTAAAACGGCTGTATTTGTCATTTATCAATAGGACTATGCCAGTCTCTGCCACTTGTCTGGTTGGGCTGTAGCCAGATCCAGAATACTACTCGGATCCAGATTTGACTTTTATTTCTGCTGAATCTTATGAGGAAATTATTGGGTCATTTTTAGGCTCAGCATTGAAGGCATTGTCCATAAATTAGGAGCAAAAGTTTTGTATGTGCCCCATCCCCAAGAAAGGTTTTTAAAAATTTGGAAATAAAATATATTGGTTCATTCTTTGGGCCACATAACCTCCACATAAAAAAAATATTAAAATCCCCTTCGACTGTTTCAGTAATGCTGCTAACAGATAAACAAACAAAACATCGCAGGCAAATCATTACTTCCTGTGCAGAGGTTACAATCCTGAAGATGCTGCTGGAACATGAAGAACTGCATACATTAGCATTCAAACTGCACAGATACAGCGAGCCAAAGCATGGTAAGACAACAGCAGAGAGAGAATAGAGAGAAACAGATGTCAACCCCATTTATGATCCTGTATTTTAATTTTGATTGCAATTTTTTGTTCAGCACTCCCTGTTGCAAATTGCAGATGTCTAAAACAAGCCCCTGTGTGAAATAAATCTGTTTGTGCAGGTGTTGCAGAGAAATGAATAATATAACATGTTGAAATCTGACAGTTTGATTTCTAATGGCTTAATTATTGCTGTATGGCTCTGTTACTGCCTTCTCTGAACCACAACAAACTGATAAGCTGCATCATCATTACCCCTCTTGGTGTGTGTATGTGGTTTTGTGAAGTAATGTGTACTCATCATTATGTTTGATATCACTGTTTTGTCTCCCAGCCATAAAAGCAAACGTTTTCCCAGACAGACATCCCAGCATTTTCGCCTCAGTGCTTTTAACTTTCTCCTTGATTGTTTCCAATTATCTTTCTTTTTTGCTTGCACAGATTAAAAAACTTAAAGCAGACAGATTGGAGCCTCGATGGTGGACGAGCAATCTCAGAGTGGAAAGACAGGCTCGAGTAATAAGGTGTATTTATACCCTTTTGCTTGGGTGAATGGTAACTTCGCATCTTCTGAAGGGTTTTGCACCTTGGGGTTGAATCTGTCATGATATAATTAATTTTATTTTACAAATGAGTGACCCTAAACGGACACTGGGCTAGTCCAATTACATCTCGTACCAGCTCCCGCCTCTCTGCCCTGTGTTTTTTATGTCAGCTGTTTGCCTCAGAGCAAAATCTGTTGTGGAAGCAGAATACAAAAAAGCAAAATAATCTCACACAGATGAAAAAGGTGAAAAAATAATATGCAGATACTGCCAAACATGCCAAAATTGCCAATATATTTGCTGGGGGGCTGCTAGCACAGACAGTTACTATTTGACATATGGAAGAGAAGCAGGATGAGAGTTAAAGTGATATGGAGTAGTCTATGAAAGTGTGTGCACCAAGGCTGACCAACTGTCCAACCTAGGCTCCTTACTGTCCAACCTAGCATACAAGTCATCATATGCCCCTTGCTTGGACTTTGCTACCTCTACTTTCACCTTACGCTGCATCTCCCTGTACTCCTGTCTACTCTCTCAGTCCTCTGTGTCACACTTCTTGTTAGCTAACCTCTTTCTCTGCATACTCATGTACCTCCTCATTCCACCAACAAATCTGGCTATAAGTGTTGTTTCATTCAATTTCATTGTGTGCGTGTGCGTGTGCGTGTGTGTGTGTGTGTGTGTGTGTGTGTGTGTGTGTGTGTGTGTTTCCATATAGAGGCAGATGAGGAATCCATTTGCTTATCACTGTTCCTTGGAGATCGATTCAATAGTGGTCTGGTACATGTTGGGATGGTGAGCACCAATTCATCCTCCATCAGTTTTACATCAGCAGCAAGGAATTCTGTCTCTGTGTGCACTTGTCTCAACTATACGCTCTGTCCCTGAGATGTACGACAAGTAGTTTAGCTTAAACTTCAGGAAGGTGGAAGAGAATGTGGCTGTATAAATACACACATGGAAACATTACATATATATATGCACACATTTTGTTAGCAATTAGCTAACAATAAACATTATCACTTCTATTAAAGTTCCGTGTGTGTGTGTGCGTGCGTGCGTGCGTGTGTGTTTTCAGGTTGATAAGTACTTAGGCATTTTTGTTTCTTTATCCTTGTATCTGTATTAAATGTAAGTGAGAGGTACAGGAAAAGAATGAAGAAGGAAACATCAATACTTCACTTCAACACATTATCAGAATGACTAAGAAAAATGCACAGAAGCGGAAGTAAGAATGTGGACACTTGCAGCATCTTTAAATCCTAAAGGTAATAATTTTCTACCGCCGTTGAGACTGCAGTTTTGTTGCTGGTTGATACTGGAATGCAAATTAAATGTAAGATTCAAACTTTTGTAGAATGGAACTCCTTTCACTGTAGACCAAAAATAGTTGGCGATAGCTATGAATCACTATAAAGCTCATAAATATAAGATGTTTCAGTGTAATTAACTTGATTTGGACACAATGGCTACTACAGCTATTGCGTCAATACAAATTTTAATTATATAAAAGCTCTTTGTTCAAAGAAGCTGAGGTCATCCATCAGTGTCTACGCAGTACTGCTGCACTGCCAGTCAGTGCTGTTAGGTGCAAATGTTGGAAGGAAAAAGACTCTAGAGGTGATTGAATGTGAGCCAGTTGTTTTGAAGTGTAGACAGCATTGGTCCGAATAATGAAAATGAGTGCAGATGTGGGATTTCTCCACGTCACAAGGACATACCCACCAGATTCCACCGGTGTTTTCTTTCATTCTCCTTTCTTTGTCTTAATTTGCTCTAACTTTGCTTTTTCACCCTCCCCCCACCCCTTCCCTTCAGTATTTAATTGAGCTATCAATTCTGTAACTGTTCCTTAATTTTAATGCATGTTTAGTGGAATTAACTCGTAATAACCCTCTTAAATTTTTTAAAAGTATTAAACTGGGTTAGTGTGGTGCCTTTTTGTACTGTTTTTCTCTATTTTTTCCCCTTTATCTTGTTCTCGCTGTCACCTAGCCACCTGTGAATTGTAAAAATTTTGAAAACATAAATACAACACCTAGCTGTTCAGAGGAGCTATTGACTGGCATTTCTACAGGCCTCTGGCAAAGGTTTGATAAGCTTGGTTTTGCACGCATCTGGATACGTTTTGTAATCTGTAGCTGCACTTGGCAGACTATGTGTAGAGTGTATGTGTATTTACTAAATCAGTGCATATGGCCAAACGGCAGAGTGAAAAATGTGTTTGTCTCTCAGCAAGTGTCTTGTAGACACTGTTTGCTGTAGGTATGTGATATTTGGATGCTCTGACAGTGCAGGACTAATGACTTTCCCCTCATTTGGCTCCTGTTAGATAATCACAAGCAAGAAAATCACCATGGAAACGCCAATTTTCACACATTGGAAATCAATTAGGATACAATTGATAATAAAAAAGGGTACGGATGTAGGCTTGGGCTTGTGGATTTTTATGCACTAATTGTAATAATTTGAAAGCTTCTTGAACAAAGGATCCTTCTTACTTTGTGGTTAGGGAAGTGCATGTCAGTCTTAATGTTTTGCTGCATAAGGATAATACATTAAATGGTACATTAAATGGTACACTGTGTTATAAGACAGAGAATTTTCTTCACTATTTCATTTAGTTTCACTTATTTCTTCTTTATTGTTTCCAAACATGCACTTGGTTTGTAACTACACTACCTCCTACCATTTCTTGTGGTATTGCTCTGTTTCCTCAGAGCCCTGACACTGATGGATGTACCTCCATTGTGGAACATAGCATGTCTGTTAATTGTAAATTTATTAACACTAAGCTTTACCTCCTGGGGCCCCTGGAAACTCACGCGCCATGTTTGAAGTAGATCAAAAGTGGTTTTCACGGGCAAATTCCAAGCCAAGATTCTTCGCTTTGCTGGAGTGTTAGTGGGTCCCTCTTGGTCACCTGTGACAACTCTCATTTTGAATTTGGTTGGGATTCTAATCATCCATACCTTGCTCTGCTTGGCTACGAGTGAAAGCAGCATTTACCTTTTAATTTTAAAAGTTTCCTCAATCCTTTTGAGAAGTCCTTGAGATCTTGGACACCAACCCTGCTGTTCATAATGTGGTATTTAATTCATGCCAATAGAGGCTCCAAGACACTCTAAGCTGTCTGATGGGAGATGTTGCCAACAGTTTGTTCAAGGGTAAACTCAGTTTTATCTAATATATCTTTGGTAGTCCCTATAATATACAACACTTCTTCAATTGTCACATCAATAGAGGGAGTTCTATGATACAAGGTCTATGATATAGTCATTAGTTAACCTTCAAAAGGTCTTGAAGCCTGGTTTGAATGTTAATCTTAGAATAAAAAAATAGGTTTGGTTAAAAGATATAGAGTGGTGCTTAATATTTCAGGTCACTTGGACAGCAAGGTTTAAGGTGAGAGGCTCGCTGTGAGGCATAAACATCTGGAAGAACAAAATGTTTTCACCTGTCCAGCACTGTAAAGGGATTTGTGTGTTTGCTTGTGCTTGTTTTGTCATATTTGTTAAGTGAGGTGGGAATGATGCCAGCAGTGAAGTCCAAAAGCTTGCTTGCATGCCAAGATGTAACTCATCGTAACCTATTATGGCTTCCCAGGAACAGAATGTGCTGCAGTAGGAAATAGTGAAACAACCCCTCTATCGCAAGGCCTGTTTTTTCTCATTCTCCTTCTCCTCCTTCGTTTTCTTGCTTTCTTCTTCTCATCGTTTTTCTTCTTCATGTTCCATGTTAAGTGAGGAACTTTTGTTCAGTCCATGCTTGGTTTAATTCACGTATATTTCGCTTATGTTCCTACATTTCATATAATTTGTTTTTGAAATGTGAGTTGCTATTCGCGTGAATCTTTTTTGGATTTTGTGTGAACGTGATTATCTTTTATTTCAACTTGTATGAATAAACGTGATTTTAAAAATAAAGATCCTCTTCTTCTTCCTTTGGTCATATCCAATTCCACTTCCACGTGTTGTTCCATGGATTCATCTTTCAGGCACATTTAATCAATGTTGGGACTTTTCCATTAAGACTCCTGGCATTAGGCTACATGAGAAATGCATCAGATGAAGGTGTCTTGTAGGTGAAGCTTCAAAACAGTGGATGGTAGGAAGTCATGTCTAATAAAATGTTGTCAGGCAGGTGTAATTTAGCCAAAAAAATTGGAGCTAGTGGCAAAAGTGTAAGAAAGAGTGAGCAAAAAAGAGAGTTGGAGAGAGAGATCTCATTACTCAATGTAAGAGCTCCTGAAGCTAAATGAACTCATTGCATTTCAGTAAGGTGTTTTTGTAAAGACTTTCTCGTCAGCATAATGTCTTTTCTGGTCAATAAAAGTGATCAAACTGTAACATTGTGAGCACACTATTAAGCTCTCATCAGAAAAAAATCAATAGACATTTAACCTCAAATAACCTATAAAACCTGGAACAACATCACTTAATTTACCTATGACACTACCACTCATTTATGTACTGTTAGGTAAACGGACTTTTATCCCAAAGTCCACCCAGAGCAGTTGTGCGTGTTCAAAAACAGAAGGAGAAACAAGTAACAAACCGCTTTGTTGATCACATGTATTTAACCTGATACAATATTTTTAAACAGATCTGGGTTCTCTGTCCCTAACACAAAATCTTGTGTTGTATGAACCGTGACAGGGGGCAAGAACAACACGTTCAGAGAATCTCAGATATTTATTATGCACGTCACTAGGCTCCACCTGAAGGATGGGCCACTATGCATAAGCTCATATACATCGTGTTGTTCTGATTGGTTGGTTCTCCCTTATATGGTTCTCCAGTCTCAGTCTCCACCTACAACAGAGAGCCAAAGAAATTATACAGCCGGCTTCCACCGCTAAACGGTGGACGCCCATTACACAATATATTTTCTAAACTCAAAGGTTATATCATTACTAAATGAAATATAAAGTACAGTAAATGCAAAACCTGAGAATATACTTGATTATATTTTCCTTCAGTACCATATCAAAGTGTAGCTCTGAATGCAATCTAATGATATTCTCCATCATGGGTGGTGTAATCCACATTGCGTCTTCATTTTTCCTTTGAAAAAGGGGCAAAAACTTCAAGCCTTTTCCTGCATCTCTTTGCTTAATGTGTGTGAATGAACGTGTTTGTAGGTAGCTATGCAGTCATTAGAGTGGTGTACATGTGAATGTGTGTTTATACAGTATTTGATACCAGTGGGTGTGTGATTGTGGATGCCAGTGTGACACACAGCTGTTGCTGCCTGATGCATCTTTACCCTGGCTCTAAATCAAAAACACTTGTAATGTATCCCCTAAAGGAGGTAGACATGACAGGGGCAGACTGGCAGCAGCAGAGAGGTGGATGGTGGAGTGAGACAAGAACAGATGGAAAGATGAAAATATGGGAGGACAAGGTGTTGCCAAAGGGAGGAGATGGTGTGAAAGATGTTGATAAATGACAGAGGAGAACAAGGTTGATAAAACGACAGGAAGGAAGTTTAAGAAGTCGTGAATAACAAAAAAAAAAAAGACCTGAAGGAGAGGAAAGGTTACTGTGAGGAGAGATAGTCATAAGGGTAAGAGGTGAGACTGATTTTTGTTGGTGATCATGTACAACATCCCCATAGTGCTAGTTTCCTCCACAGACACGTGGGTCAAATGGGTTGCATGTATGCGTATGACTCCACTCTCACCTGTGAGACTTCTTCCAGACGTGTTTGTCTCTCTGCTTTGGCCTTCAGTTAACACTAAGCAAGTGTTCCTCAGCCTTTAGACAGTGTGTCCAAAATGGATAAATGAAATTGAATCTAAAAAGTGTGTTTGAAAGTGAATGAGGAAAATTATGACATAGACCTAGTTGGAGGCTGCGCAGTTGAAAACAACATGAAGACAACGTCCTAATGCCTCTAAAACCGCCGTCTGGATGTGGGTGTGGTATGTCCAGGGCAGCTAAAAGGGACTCACAATAAATTACTTTGTCATATTAAAATATTTATGCCAGCTGCAGTGATGCAATGTGGGTAGAAATTAAAATTTTATTGTGCAATCATGAGTCTTTCAGGAGAGTCAGACTACAAATATTTGCTGTTGTCCCCGTGTTTAATTGACTACCTCTATGGCGATGAACTTTGGTCACTATGCTTCCCTATATGTGGGCTTTCATATGCACTCCATTTTTGTCTTATTATTTTAAATGTTTCAAGTATAATTCTGATTTAGTCAGTTTCATATGTATTAGTTTATTAGTTATCATAAAAAACAACAACAGAGAATGCTAATTCTGAGTTTAGTTGTATCAGAACCCAAAAACAAAACAGAGAGCAGACAGGAAAGTTTAGGGGTCTGAGATTGCAGTGTGGTGGCGCTGGTGGTTTATCTTCAGAATGGGTTGTACAAGTGGCTTGAATTTCATTTTTTCTATTGTTTAACAAAAACAAAATCCATCTCTGTTTTGTTTTGTTATATTCTGAGAGCAGATGTGCTCTCACATAGTTTTTAATTCTGGCTGTGTGCCCAACATTGATGCTACAGCACAGGCTACCTACTTGACTTGTATATAATTTTATATTAGCACTGAAGTCATCATTTTCTAATATTTATAAGCCTAGAGCTGTCAACATCAATGCCTTATCACAGTGATTTGGTGACCTGGAAAGCGCAATGTACGCTCTTTCAATGCAAATGAATGAAATCATAAACTATGACTCATCCTATTCTGGCTCTGATTGGCTTACCCTGATACTCTTAACCTAAGAGCAGGTTGTGAGCCTTCATGTGTTCAAGAAATTTCAGTTTAATTTTACAAGCTTCGATATGGAGGTTTAGACAAAATTTTTGTGACCATATTGAAGTGATAAGCTGTCTTTCAATCAAAGCACAACAAGCCTGAAGTATCATCCTCAGGCTTGTTGTGCCAATTTATACATTTAATATGACTTTATCACTTAAGCAGACTTGAATTTATGACTGAAATCTAGGGATGATGGTTGAGAATTGATGGCTGAACATGACAACTCAGATTAGATTGCATTTGTTCATATAGAAACGCAAATGCATTTACGATCAGATCAATTGCTGAACTGCCATGTAAAAAGTTTAGACCAAATATTCTGAAAAACCGTATTAATGTCAGTATTGTCGTTCAGCTATCTAAGGTTTAGTGCATCTCCTATATAACCACTCCTGCTGAGAAATTGTGTCATTCATCCCAACATCAAATTTGAGACAATTATACGTAATTTTTGTGATTCTGTAGGAAGGAGAGGGAAGAAAGGGGGAGAAGCTGAAAATCAGTCGAGAACTGAGGTTAGAGAGTGGAATGGAGCATCTTGCCATCTGCATTTCCTGCCTGCAGGGCAAAAATTTGATTCTGTCTCTCCAAGCTGCAGCAAAAATATACTGTTCACTGAAAAAGTAAAGGATGGGAACTAAAACAGCCCTTTCTTAACTTCAACAACATTTTGCATTTTTGTCTTTGGGATTGGTTCTGACAGCAAAGGAAACAACTGCTCAGACAGACATGGAAATGCTAAGAGAATACACAGAGACAAGATGGGATGGACAAAAGCATTAAAGATTTAAACTGTCAGATGGACACAGATATAAAAATGGCTGCAGACAGAGACAGCGCTCCAGTAAGCTTATTGTCGTTTATATTTCAAGAGAGTTTGAAAGGAGTTTCATGAAGATTGGTGGGGGTTAGTGCGTTCAAACATCATATTCCAAACTTTCTTATCTTTAGGCTGCTGTACGACCTTATTTGTTAATGCCTGACAAAAGGCTGATTGGTTAATCTGTTATGATGGCCTGTTTTTGAGGGGTGTTTTACCCTCTTTCTATCTCCCTTCTCCACTAGTCTGCTTGCCCCTGGATATTGCTACACCTGTTAATGTTGATCTCACATGTCTCCCACCCACCATCAAGCCCTGCGGCATATAACCCTAATTGCCCCCTCCACCTGTTGCTAGAAAGTCTAGTCAGTTTCTTGTTTTGCTTTATTTTTTGTTTTTTAATGTTTTGGATCTTTGCTATTCCGTTTCTCCGTGGGCTTTAGAGAGAGACAATGTTCTGACCCGCCTAATAGCTATTGCCATATATTCGGTGATAATTTGATGTTTGAGTTTCTATAAATGTAAATTAAATTAATTTGAAAATGTAAATGATTGTTAACTACCAGACAGAAAGACTATTCCATCCTGTCACACAACCCGTCACTCATGCTGTCTCAATCACAGTCTCCTACACATAACTCGGAAACCAAAGACTTATGACTTATCCTAAATGTAAAGGGGATTATTTAAACTTTTTTTCAGCAATACAATTTGAGTTCGCAAGGATGTAAGTTTGTTGTTCCAATCACATAGTGACGCTAAACTGGGAACTGCATGACCTTTGTGTGGCATTTCAAAAGTAGTCAACTTCCACCTCTGAGGAAACCTTATCTAAATGGGACACACTATAGAAATGTGATTTTTTTTTTTACAATGATTTGACCTATGCCATTGCAGAGGAAAGTAAAATTTGGACAAACCTAGATCCAGTAATAGATTTTTAGCTTTCCTACTTTAAGAATTTTGAGGTAGGAACACCAGCATGTAAAAAATTTCTTATTTCCATACCTTAAATAGATTGATCTTAGGAATTACCCTTTAAGACAAAGAGATTCCATTCATATTGGAGTGCCAATAAATTATATATAACTGATCATTACTGTGAGATGAGAATGATGAGATCACCCATATGCTAAGAGTAGTCATTTTTACTTTTCATGGAAATCAATGTCAGGAAGTTGCCATTCTGCTAGTCATTGAGGATTCTTCTGTAGGACCTCTAAAGGGTGCATGGAGTTTTCTGTCAGAGGTAATTCTGTCAGCTACGACGAGTATGCAGTGACTACTAAAAGTGTGATTTTACATTGACAGAGGAGAGAAGCAGACTCATAACAATAATGGTGTTCATCGTCCAATCGTGGTTCAATCAGAGTTGCCATACCTCGCTAATGCTAGTATGCACTCACAAACCTTAAACTGAATTGCAAGTAGGTGCAGGTGGGATTTATGTGGATGTGTGTGCTGTAAAGGACCTGTCAAGGACTGGAGGCTGCAGTCACATAATAGGGTATCCAATAGGCAGACCTGAGAGCTGTGCTTATTCGTAAGGTTAGAGGCCTTATAAACACCTCTTTGTTCATCTACCAAGTGTCATATGTCTAGCCTTTGTGAAGTGGAAACAGTAGATTAGAAGAAAAACATCAACATCATATCTCTTGCTGGTTTTCCCATAAGTGTTATTTATTTTCACATATTTAACAGCTGTATTTGGCATAATAAATTATGTTGCTGCCTGAAATTGCTTGCATTTCACAACAAAGATTTTAGATGTCAAGGAACCAACTGTTATGGTCGCGAATTCTCTTTACAATGCTTTTTTTTAAAAGAAATGGTCACTGCCTCACACACACACAAAGTCACAGTTCAGCCAAGTCCACATATAAAACATATAATTAACAGTAGTGTTTTTCTTTTACTGTGCATATTGCTTAGTGGGACTTCTGGCATTCCTTGCCTTGAATAATTTTCTTTAAATCTGGCTTGCATTCTGTTTTGGCCAGTCAAAGCAATTCTTTCAAATGGATGTCAGTCAGAACAGATCAGTGCTTTTCAAGTGTTTCATCGCAGACAGTGTTGACCCAAACATCGGTAGTATCTTAAGCGCAGCCTTTTTAACATTGGGATGTTTTTCCATTGGTACACTTTTTCAGAACTTAATCGTCCCTTCCCTTAAAGGAAGTTTCAGTTGGTCTTCCAACTCAGCCGCAGCCTTATCTGTGACTGGTGTGGCTTTCAAGAAGTCTGTCTCTGCATGGAATTGGTCGACGAGGAACGTAATCTGTGGCCTCTTCATTTATAGTTCACTAAATTGGTTCACAAAGCTTCCATGTAGGTTTGTTGCATGTCTGGCTCTTTGCTTATTCAGGGTGAAACTGGTGATTTGTCCACTGCCTTTTAGCAGAGTGGGGAAATGTGTCAAATCTCCATTTTGAATATACAACTTGAACAGCTTTAGTTTATTAACACGGATGTGTGTATGTAGCTGATGAGTTCCACGACAGGCTTCATGACGTTATCTAAATTCTTTGATGTAGACACGAGTTTCTCTATAGATGATGCAATGAAAATTTGAAAACTCTGGAAATGTTTTGTCTGCATTGCACAGATCCACTAGTCTGTTCACAGATAGGATCATGGCTGGTTCTCCATCCGTGGCTGCTTTTGCAAATGCATCTATCATTGTTTTTTTTCACATCTATGGCATAAGTTTTGTGTTTTAATGGCAAGAAATGAAGAAAATTTTCTTTAATCACATAATAGTTTGACAAAAACCAAGCAAATATTGCCAACGAGGCCTGTCAGGAATAAACTGCATTACCCAATGTACAGTGTATGAATGGTAACATGATCTAGCACCATCTTTAGATGTACAGTAAAAGGTTCAGGTTTAGATTACTGAAAACACAACAATCGTTTTCAGGCAAATGTATAAGTGTGAAAATACATTATAATCTCTTTCCATTTTTGTTACTACATTCAAAATTACATACACGTTGAACCTTTAAGTGACACTCACACTGCTGAAAGACACCGACATGAGTTTAATCATGTATGAGTCTGAGAAATACAGCTAAAATTGGCTTGAGAACTGGGGCATCGCTGGGATACTCAACTGAAGGACAACATTTAGGACTGAGAGCCAGATGAGACCCACTGGCCGCCAACTGACCTACAGAACATGAAATGTTGGAGTCTGACATGGTTGGTTGACTTACTCGCAGTGTCGTCGGGGAAAGATGGCTTTACAAAGCATAACAATAATTCTTGCAATGACTGGAGGATAATGAATGGCTGGTGGTCAGAGAGGTTGAGTGACTGCTCACTCAGCCATTATGGATGTACAATATATATCTATATACAAAAGCACAATAGCCAACAAGTGTCATTCTTGAAAAGAGAACATAGCTTCATTACCTTCTTGGAAAAAATGAGCATCACAAATAAGCCAGCTGATGATTGGCACTTCTTATAGCTTCAGTAGTTTAAACTACATATGCAAGGTTTAAATTTAGTAGAAAAATGGTGTGTGATGTTTTTATGCTTAAATTACCATCAACCAGTGTTTTGTGGTCACCTCATTAAAGAACAAATATTTAACATAACCTAAGCAACATATTCCTATGTTTTCATTTTAATTGTAACAAATATGAATGTTAGGAGTAGTTCAAGTCTGGACCCCAGGGAGCAGAGACTGACACACGAGTAAAAATTAACAGCTTTATTGCTCAGGCTAAACAAAAACGCAGGTGAGCTTGAGAACAAAAAAGCACCTGAGCAAAAACAACAAAACTCCAAAAACATAGAAAAGCACTGGCAACTGAGAGAAACGCTCGACACTCACATCACAGAAACAGGATGGAATAATCTGGCACCTTCCTAGGGAAAAGCCAGGCCTTTTAAGATGAGGCTAATGAGAAGAGTGGGAACTACGATCCAGCCACACCCTCTGCCACAGCCTGACCTGTCAGGAAAAAATGAGCTTTCACAACAACAGACCTGCAAGCATACCAACAGAACAGAACTGAACTTGGTCTACAGTAGGTAAGACTGAATGTTTTCCAGTAAATAAGTGCCAGATATCGTCTTTAGACATACGGTTGCAAAAGAATATAAAGGGAAAGAATATAAAGGGGAAAAAATAAAAGAACTTTATTTTAGTGTATTAAAATCTTTATAACTTGCTAGTAGAACATGTGGCTGAGGAAAAACTGCAGAACCTAAATTAAATAAAGTCAGGTGCTTCAAAAAGTCCATGAAACAGTGATGGTCAATTTGTATATATAATAAGCTTTTTAGATTGTTCCATTTTCTCCCTCCTCTGATCATGATTCACTGTGTAGTCACATATATTTATACGTATAGCCTCTCTGAAAATCCTTTTCGCCAGTACCCATTTGAATTTCTGCATGTCAGCATGTACTTCATGCATACACAAATGGCACACATACTGTAGATGATGAAAAGTGACAGCAGGTATGTTAAAGCCAATAATGTAATAACAGCCGGTAACATAATAACGGTCTATAATATAATAAATTTTCCCATTTTTAAAATCTGATAGGCCAATAACATGATAACTGGCCAATAACATAATAAAAGACCTGAACCGATAACATAATAACTTTTGGTCAATAGTGTAATAATTTATTACTAACTAATCAGGTGTTATTGCTTTGTTTGTTTTTTCAGGGTGTTAATATGATATTAGCTTGTTCCATTTGCAATTAATCACAATCTTCAAGGAACAGCTTCCCCACTACCCCCATTAAAAAACAAATCTCACTGGATAGAATAAACCCTCAGTCTATAAGGGAGTCAACTGTACTTCTACTCTGCAGAACAAAACAAGTAACATAAAGCTATTGATGCTCTATCATCTAAAGATAGAAAGAGAAAGGAAAAGATGAACGCAAAGAGAAAAAAAAGGATATATAGAAGAGCATGAACTTAAAAGAGTATTTCAAATACTTAAGTTTTTCAGTCTACACACTGTCAATTAGATCCATACATTGATTGTGTCATGGAGTGAAGCATGCATGCTCAATGCTGGTTTTCCTTCCAGAGGCCGCAGAAGGAAAAATTGACCTGGAAAGATGTGATCTGACTAGATGTTGATTCCCAAGTGTTCTGCTTTCAAATGTTTCTGACTCTCACCTTTTTTTTTCATAACAGGTTGCCATGAAAATTCTCTTTGATTTTGCCCAAATCATAACGCAGTACTCTAACCTCTCTTAACATATCCATCTCCTCTGCAGCCCTGACTAAGGCCAGTTTCTCACCTCAGTGCACACTTGGAAGTTAAATAAGACTTCTGTTTCTTGCTTTATCATTGTATTTTTTTTCTCTCTGTTCACTCATATCTCTTAGTTTCATGTGCCTTGGTGTTATACTGTATATTACCCGTCTGCATGCCTCCCTAAATCAAGGCTTCACATAGATGGCAGTTCACAGATGAGAAAACAGGTAGGAGATGCAGAGAAGATTTGTGAGTGGTGAATCAAGGAATGTTAATAGCTTTACCATCCAATCCCCCTGCCCTCATAGTCAATAGATCAACTCAGCAGACTCTAAATTGAGTCAATGAGACAACATTTGACCTATATTTGAAAGAACAAAATGATCAGAAAACAAAGAACTTACGAAGCTGGTTTTCATCCAAAGCAGGGAACAGGCAATTTTTTTCTGTTTTTTTTAATGCACTTTTTTAAAAAATTGCATGAAAATTGTGGAACAGTTTTCATAATCTTAAGTCATATTTCTGACCGGCTGTACAGACATTAACTCCATTCTAAGTTAGAGTGAGGTGTTTTGGATCTCAGTCCTACGATCAACTTCATTGGTGTAGACATTCCCAAGCATCATTTAAAGAATATGACCATACTCTTTTGTGTCTCTCAAAATGCTTCAAATTCTTTGAAGTCTGGTTTTGTCAGTGTCCCAAAAAAGAAATGAACAAGAAAAAAAATCTTATATACGGAGAAGAAAATTTTAAAAAGTATTTTTCTGATAAGCCATGTCATTAAAAAATATAACTTTTCAAATTAATATTTATCAGATAATGTTGGCAGAAGAACAAGTTGAAGTATGTAAACAAAATAAAAGAAGGCATTTGGAAGTAAATCCTTTTGTACTGGTATTATTTCACAAGAAAAATAATTTCGGAATATGTTATTTGTTTTTAATTAAATGAGAATCTCTCAGTGCTTTGATACCTTAGATATTTTAAAAAGCTCAATCGTTTTAATGTGTTGCTTGAATCTGTGACTGAATCACAGAAGCATTAAAAAAAGTGATCCCAGTCATTCAGTCTTTTGACAAAAGGTATATTAACCATAATGTTCTGCTTCCTGTGTTTAGCAATTTCATTAAATATACAGTATATGCTCTGTATGATAGTCCATCATTAAATACATGTCTTAGAAAATATCCACTAGGCTTTAATCTTGTGATATTCCCTTCTATGCCTGTCATAAACATTGCATTTTTGGCAGGATGCAATATCTATGTTTTTGTATTTCTGTATGTGTGTATACAGTACATGCATGTATGTTCCTATCTGTGTGGAGTTAGCTCTCAGGAGCTACAAAAGATGCTAGTTGGTGATAAATGTGAATGACTTGCAGTCAGGCAGACCACTGCCTCTGTCACTTTACTTGGTCTTTGATGGTGAATACAAGCCCTTTGTGAAATTATGTACAGGAACACTCACACACATACACAGTCATGGAAATGAAAACGAAAATGTGCATCTAGGCAAAAAGTTGACCCACATTCTGACACACTTCAGCCCTTGCCAGCGCCTCATGGGGCCACATGAAAGACAAACAACCACTCACATCCACGCTCTCACCTATCGACAATTTACAGTGACCAATTCAAAGCGGGAGATCCTGAAGAGAATCCACACAGACATGGGGAGAACATACTGTACAAACTCCAGACAGAAATCAAACCCAGAACATACTTTCTATGAGGTAATGGTGCTAATCTATGCCACCCTGCTGCCCCTGCTGTTATACGAGGTTTGCCATATTCCCCACTCTAAAGAAAATAGACCTTCTTTTTTTGAACAGAAATTTATGAAAAATGCTACAATTTCCACATGTGACTGAAGGTTTGTATGGTTTCCAGCAGGATATTGCTTAATAGAGTCAAGGCAACAAATAATTGTGATTGTAGAAGCTGAGACCTTTGCAGTGATGGACATATTGATAAGTGATACATTTCACTTAACATTACAGTACATTCTTGTTTAAGCAGAGTGCCCTTTATTGATTTGTGGTGACATTAATCGAGTAGTGGCAATATGTAGGTAAAGGCAGAACAGATATACGGTGCGCCCGCGTTCCTCACGTGGAATGGGTTCCAGGAACCACACGCGATTAACAAAATTCCGCAATAGAACGACAAACTATTTGTCTTATTATTTACGGTAATTTAAAGGTTTATGAACCGTCCCCATACTGATATTAAACCATCTTCTATCTGCATTACCTTTTCCCACACTCTTATCGACTGTTTAAATCACTTTTGTGTCTCACGTAAGTCAGAGAGTCACAGAACATAGCACACTTCCGGATGTCGTCAGCCAATAGAATGCGCATACGATATCACGTGACTGCCTACCAAAAATCCGCCAGTAGGTGTAGTCGCGAGCGTTGATCCGCGAATGCGCACTATATTACACTTAGAGCAAAGGACAGTTGTGCTCAAAGGTTGGTGCAACTACTGCCAAAACATTTATTCTATTACAATGGGTTTACCTATAGCATTTCCCTGTTAGTCTGAAATGCTTACAACAAAGGCATGTGTTGTGTGGTTACATCAGACAACACATCAGCAGTTTTTCCCTCATTATGAAGAATATGAGGATCATAAATTTCAACAAATTACATTTAATCACATGAAGAAACTATATTTGATCTGGCAAAGTGGATTTCTGGCAGTAGAAATGTGGGTAACCAGCAGCTAAAAAATGAAAGCAACTGAAATGTATTTACTCATTTGCAAAGAGTTTTGTCTCTCTTCATCTCTGTAGTTCAGCAATGTGCCTTGCCAAACAGAGGCACCCAAACAGAAAGGCACACACACACACACACACACACGACAGTGCAAAAGCCCCATTTCACCACTCTTTCACCTGCTCCACTTTGTCATCAATAATTCATGGCCCACACTGCCCCCTGTAGGCTGCAGATAGCAGTGCGCCCCAACATGAACGGGCCAGCTGCTGCTGCAGCACTCGTGACTCCCCGATTCTGAGATGACGCAATGCGAGGCTAGACAATGTATCTGTATACAATTCAGTCCAACTTCACACAAAACACTGATAGAATAAATTAGATAGATAGATAGATAGATAGATAGATAGATAGATAGATAGATAGATAGATAGATAGATAGATAGATAGATAGATAGATAGATAGATAGATAGATAGATAGATAGATAGATAGATAGATAGATAGATTCTCAGGTGAGTTCACACACATACTAAATGTAACAGGAGACCATTCTTTATTATCTCAGTCATCATTCGTTCATCCATTCGTGTGTGTTTGTGTGTGTGCGTGTGATATGACTGGGCTTGGCTGCCTCAACAAAATGCAATCCAGCAGCTATGATCTGCAGCATCAGTCGAAGCACGCTCACATACACACACGCATATAGCACACTGTGTGTTTTTGCCATTAGGGTTCGAACACAATCC
Source organism: Antennarius striatus (assembly GCF_040054535.1). NCBI lineage: Eukaryota > Metazoa > Chordata > Actinopteri > Lophiiformes > Antennariidae > Antennarius > Antennarius striatus. The sequence goes on along the minus strand of NC_090791.1, from coordinate 8,800,486 downwards.
ATTAAAAACTGCCGGAAGTAAAGGTAAGGCTGTAAGTGGCTGGCGTCGTAGTGTGTTACTGATACTAGCCTTTGTTACTTTGGTCCCAGCTCTCTGCAGGTAATTCACTAGGTCCTCCCGTGTGGTTCTGGGATGTTAGCTCACCGTTCTTGTGATCATTTTGACCCCACAGGGTGAGATCTTGCGTGGGGCCCCAGATCAAAGGAGATTATCAGTGGTCTGTATGTCTTCCATTTTCTAATAATTACTCCCACAGTTGATTTCTTCACACCAAGCTGCTTGCCTTTTGCAGATTCAGTCTTCCCAGCCTGGTGCAGGTCTACAATTTTGTTTCTGGTGTGCTTTGACAGCTCTCTGGTCTTGGCCGTAGTGGAGTTTTGAGTGTGACTGTTTGAGGTTGTGGACAGGTGTATTATATACTTCTAATGAGTTCAAACAGGTGCCATTAAAACAGGTAATGAGTGGAATACAGAGGAGCCTCTTAAAGAAGAAGTTACAGCTCTGTGAGACCCAGAAATCTTGCTTGTTTGTAGGTGACCAAATACTTATTTTCCACCATAATTTGCAAATAAATTCTTTAAAAATCAAACAATGTGAATTTCTGGATTTTTTTTTCTCATTTTGTCTCTCATCGTTGAGGTAAACCTATGATGAGAATTACAGGTCTCTCTCCTCTTTTGAACTTGCACAATTGGTGGCTGACTAAATACTTTTTTCCCCACTGTATATCAAAGAGCTGTTTCTGTCTCTGTTCCAATATTGATGCAAAGAAAAGCTAACTTTTTTTAAATAGCTGTGCAAACATGAACAGTAGGAGTGACATAAGTATGTCTCCTAAAATGTTAAACCATTCCTTTAGTTTCATGCTGTTGTCAGTGTGCAGCATAACGGTAAAGCGTACCGTAACAGATTCTGATTCTAGACAACACAATGCTGTTTGTCATTCTCAGTACAGAGTTGTGTTTTCTTTTTAGAGCATCAAGTGAGAAATACATATCAGAATAAAAAAATGTGTGTGCATCGGTGATAACAATAAACAAAAATCCTCATTGGGTCTAATGGACTGAGATTCTACATCCATAAAACACTTCTGTGAGTTCTGTGAGTAGTTCCCCGAGATAGAAGTCAAACAGTCGAGAGCAGAAAGTAATAATGATGTATTGAAAGCATAGCGGCAGCAGATTACAAACAGAGTTTGTGCTATCATGTGGGGCATGTCTGGTCATGTTCGTGTGTGAAACTGTTCGCTGAGTCCTCTTATTTGAGAGTGATTAGTCAAAGCTCTGAGTTTGACACAATGAGATCAACCCAGTGGAGGAGACGCGCATTACTGTTCTAGGCCATCACACATGTACACACAGGCATGCACAAAGGGAGATAGTACAGAGGCACCCAAATACAGGAGGGGATGCAGGTGCACAGATGGAATATATGAGAAGGACCTCTCTGATATCCCTTCATCCAGCTCCTCCATGCTCTCTGAGTTTGTCTCTTCTCAATGTCCTCCAACACCGTTTCACTCCTCCGAATCGTTCTGTTTCTTCCTTGTCAGTTACCTGCAGAACCTTCCTCCTCCAATCTCTGTTTATCCTTCGGTTTTCATCTGGGAGCAACATTTATTCTCTCCGCCCTCCCTCCTTCTATCAACATTTTCTCCTCCTCTCCTTTTCCAATTCTCCTTGTCAACCCACAATTACACACGACCACGTCCCCCCTCCCCTCCTCCTGCTGCTGCTGTCCAATTGTTATCCAAGTCAGTTTACTTAACTGCCTGCCTTTTTGTGTTACTCTGAGGAATGAAGTAAGAATGAAAATGCAGCCACTTCCTGTGTTTCCCTGCTTTGTTTTGGGGTTTTTTCATTTTTTTGTCGTGTTTTTCCCTCCAATTTTATTTTTTTTCTTTCTCCCAACCTTTGTCCCTTTCTCCTACATCTAAAGGTCACCGTGATGTGTTCAATTCAGATTAAGTTGAGTCCTATGGGAATAAGTATCTGTATCTGTGTATGGTGTTTGATATATATTTTATTTTGATAATGAGGAAATATCAAGATCATCTCATCACTCTGGAGTATTTCAGCTTTAAAATATCCCTTTCGTCTTCAATTTGCAACGTTATTTTTTGTTCAGTGTTTGTGTCCTCAGTCTATAACCACTTCTGATTTACATCCATGACACGATTTGTTAATTTTTGTGCTGTAATTACCCATGTGATCATGGAGGTGTAGAGATCTTTTTTAATTGGCTGCTCCAAACAACTCCTTGTGGTGATGGAGGAGAAACTGTAATACATGTTGAAAACACAATATGGCAAAAAAACATGGTTATGCAAGAGTGTCTTTGAGGGTCAACATTATTAATCAATGCATGGTTTGATTAAATGAACTGATTTATTGACAAAACTGACATGACCAGAAAGTGAATGCAACATACACGTGACCTTAATAGGTGAGTAATGTGTTTGTGTGTGTGTGTGTGTGTGTGTGTGTGTGTGTGTGTGTGTGTGTGTGTGTGTGTGTGTGTGTGTGTGTGTATGTGTGTGTGCCATGTGTATTTGTATCTGAATGCCCACAGAAGGATGTATGGACTTTAGCTGCCTCATTGCCTAAGTGTGACACTTAAGATAGCTCCTCGAGCATTGTGTCAAGGACATAGGCTACTGTGAATTACCAGGCCAGTGTGTGTTGAGTTTTGTGTTCATACATGTACAGTTATGCCAAGCCTGCATACTTACAGCTGGGCAAGGGAGCATGTGTGCATTAAAGCTTTTGCACCTGACATTATTTCATGTTAGTTGTTCCTCACTATCTCATATCCCTCCAGCCCGGCTGAAGTAATGTGTGGCTGCTCAATGAGCAAAAGCCACTTCATCAGACATAAATCAAGTGAAGAAGAAATTTGCTTAGGCAATCCCCTTGGGGAAATTAACTCCATACCATACAGGTTAAACACACGTACATATGTACGTAATGCCCTGAAACAAATACACACACACCAGGGGCCTGTAAGCATGCAGTTAGTGCAGGGGGAGGCAGGGTGACGGGCAGCATCTTCGAGGTGCACCCCAATTGATCATTTTATGGGTGGGGTAGGCCTTGCCCAAGAGTACCTTGGCAGTGAGCTGACGCTTCCGACTGCCAACTCACACACCAAGAGTTTGGGCCCACACAGGTCTCGAGCCAGCGACTTCCGGTCCCCAGCCCAAAACTTAGTGGACTGAACTGCTGCCGCCCCAATGATACAATATTGTGTTAATGAACAATAAAATTAGATTGTTCCAAAAGCTACTCATGGCAGGGAGAACAGAACGTAAAGTTTGTTCATTTGTTTCTGTATTCAGATGTCATTGCCCTCGATTAAAAAAAAAAAAATTGGATTTTTTTTGCATTTTTGTCCATCAACTATTATTTCTCCGTAGGAAAACATTACTTTAAAATACCTCCGCTCTTCCTTTTGTGTTCTCCTGTGGGTTACTGCTGTTCATCCCTGACCCTAGCTTCTTTCATTTGGTTTTCTTGTGGCAATGGTAACCTGCTATATCCTCTTTTAATTGGTCTAAAAGACTGCACCCTCCAAAAATATGCGTTTGCACGGTAATCAAACAGAATCTTAGTTCCATTCAGTCTGGATCGTGGTCCAGCAGAGGTTTCACACTTGTCATTTTGGTTCAGTCTGGACCGAACAGGGCAGGTATGAAAGCACCTTTAGAGGTTTTGAGCCTGAACTTATGACAGAGGCTTTCTGTCATAGGTTCACAGGTTTACTTTCTTGATAGATGAGTGCTGCAAAACCTCCTCACTGGATCACAACTGGAATAGCCAACAACAGGAAGGCTTTGCAGTGAGTGATTTAAGCTGCCAAAAACATCACTGTTAACCATCTACCAACCATCTGCGTTAACAGTGAGGCATCTATACAAAGCCCAACAGATTAAAGACAACACACAACCCAGTGACAGTCTGTTCACCCTGCTGACATTTGGAAAAGGATGCAGATATTCCCTCACCTTCATAAGAGGTGAGGACCTGAGGTGACATGCAAGAGGCAGGGATATTGCAGGTTGAGATTTTACCACCAAAGAGCCATTCATGAAGTCTAGGAGCAAGATTGCAGAAAAAACAGATAACGGACTCAGCAAATAGTGGCATTCAAGAAAAACACCCAAAAAAGAAAACATATAAACTTGATGAAAGGACAGGAAGGAGCGGCAGGTGAGATGAATCAGCTGATCACAGACAAGAGAAAAATCTGAGAAAGTCTAAAAGGAGAAGAACGCACAGAATCAGAAGGACAGGAAACACATGAGGACAGAATGTCTCCTTGCTATAAATTTCAAAATAAAACAGGAATAAACAAACTAAACCATGACACAACACTCCTTCATTAAACTACAAACTATAACTATTCTGACTAACAGTTACTGTCTGCACTAAATGACATTTAAGGTCATGCTGTGGTTTAATGGTCTTTTTGATTCGTATCCCCACTAAAAAAAAATTGATGTTCAATCTGTTCTGTTCTGCAGATCAGCCTAAATGTCCATCACTGGAGGACATCCTGTTTATAGAGAGGTGTATTTCTCTTGTACTGTAATTAAGGTTTTAATTTATATATTTTTCTTAAGTCATTTTCATTCCTAGTGTTGACAGTCTGGTAGGTGATCTCAGGGGACACATCAGGTCACAGCCTTGTATACGAGCGGTGATGGAGCTCAGTAAAATTAAAAAAACACAAAAACTTTTACAATCAGCAACTGTTTCAGAACAATTTTGAGGTGTTGCATTCAGGAAACAGCATCCCTGAAGCCAAGGTCGGAATCCCAAGCTTGCATTTGCAGTTGATGAAAACCAAAAAGTTGTTAACAACCTTCATTGTAAAGATTATCCAACAGCTGCCATTAGAAACAGCTGCCGTTAAAAACTTCAGGCATGAACAGAATTCCAATAGTTTGAATAGCTTCAACAAATAACAGTGATCTGTTTACTCTGTTGAAAGGTTGACCACCATTGGTTTTGTGTTGCCTGAGCTGTGAGTCAGACTGAGTCTCACTATATCAAATAATTTATAATAGATGTCCTAAAAGATGCCATGTCTGATCCTGACTGTACAGGTGTCGACTGTGAGCTATATGAGTAGCCCATAATGCCCTTTGAATTCTGGGATATATGCACAGGTGATGATATGAGGCGAGCCACTTCTGGTTCAATCAGGGCTCTGTTGCTTTTTACTCAAGTATAAAAATCACCATAGTTGCATAAACGCCTAATATATTTTTTGTGAAACAAACACATGTCCAAAACAATGTACAACTGCTTGTGGCAATGTTAATTCATTTATTTTTAAGCTTGAAAGATATTTGCCTTAAGTTCTTCTCTTCTGTTTTTCCATCAGACATCAAAATGTATTCTAAATAAGAACCAATATTTTGACTTACAGTATTTTAAGTTTTGATGTAAGTATGTTTGCATTTGTATAAACCATGACATCTCTGTAATTTAGTCATCCTTGCTTTTTGGTCAAAAGATAACAGCCTACTTCTTAGGTTGAGAAAATGGCATCACATGTGTGACTTTTATTTTAATTATTGCTGAACAGACACTTAAAATTAACCACGACCCATCAAAATACCTGAGATGAAACATTTACACTTTGGATGGCAATTAAAACTTATCCGATTAATTTTACAATAGAAGAATTAACAGTCTAATAGACTTGGGGGGTTGGACAAAACCCTGCTTCAATTATTTTAACTACTCGGTTACATCTTCTCCAACTAAGAACTGAAGAAGTTTATTGATATTGAACAAATAATTACAAATGGACAAGAATTTTATAACATGTACCATGTCTCTTCGTGTTGTAAATAATTATTGAATTAGCAGTTATCTGATTGGATTTGCATCAAATATGAGGCCAAATAGCATGAGGTCATTTATTAACATATCTGTTAAAACTGGATTTTTAAAAAGTGGTGCAAAAAATCAGGATTAAAAGAAAGAAACAAAAGCTGGCAAATTGAACAATCTGCTGCATCCATAACCAGGAATGAGCGCTAGTCTGAATGTCAGGTTATTGCTTAGCATAAACGTATGTTAAATGATTTTTTATTATAAATAAAGCTGTATTTTTATAGACAGACTGGCGGACGGATGGACAGACACAGACATACTCAGGTTTCTTGGTTAAATATTATAGCATTTGCTTCGATGAAACAACAACTAAAATTCATTCCACTTTTTGATGGATCAATTTTGATGTTGCATCAGTTATGGCGGAATATCTGATGTCAAGTCAACACCAAAAATAATAAGTGTTTTCAATTTTGTTTCAATGTCAGAATTCACTATGGATTCAATATTTCTGCCTGACATTATTTCAGTGGGAATTCAAACAAATCTTTCTTTCTGAGTTGTGATCTTCCTTGGTGACGCTGTTGCTTTTATTAAGACTTCTTGATCAACATCTGTCTTCATATAGGTATTCAAAATTTCTAAGTCACAATGGCAGCAACATAAAGAATCAAAGTTACATTTTAAAAGGCAGATTAATTTCTTTCAAATGCACTATCTGTGATGAAATTCAATGATAAGAGATAGGAAAAGAGGAAAATTAGAGTAGGAACAGTGGAGTATCATTTATTTGATCAGTTTGTTATATACTTTGCTAGTTTGTTAGTTTGTTCATTCATTAAAGAGATGATGTAAATCCATTCTGTATCCTTTGTAACCAGCAGATGACTGGGAACAATGAACGATTGATGGCCAGAGAGAAAAGTTGTATATATTTAACGGAATTTGGTTTTTCATTGCAACAGTCCAATGTGTTTTTACTGTAATATAAAATAATACTAATGATGTGTTACGGTTTGTAACAAATATTACTTATATTATAGTCCTGTCCAAGTGCTTTGTAACATACAGATTTTTGAAATGCTCTTCTTTTGTCCCTTTTTTTTCCATCACCTCTCAGTCACAACTCAATGGGTGTCTAACAGCCTCATTTGGATTCATCAGCAGGGCTCTAGTGGCAGTTCAGCATCATATAAATCTGAAACTTCATCCAGACATCCCAATACTTACTTATGGTTTAGCATTGAAGGTTACTGAAGTTCAGGAATTCAACCACTTAAAGCTTATTGAGTCATAGGTGAATCATTTTAGACTCATTCTGTGCAACTGAACAAAGTTCAGTCTCACATAACTTCATCTGAATTTCAAGAAGTAACCAAATACACAAGACACCCAGAATATCTCCATTTGATGACTAAATGATGCTGTTTGAATGGTTGACTTACTGTAAACATTTAGCTGATTCTTATGATAAGATAGAGTTGGATGATGGAACAACGATCTCTACTAGCCATGTGTTGGCTGTTCAGAATCAGTCCTACACAAAGCACCTGCCATACTTACAGTAACTGTCTACTGGTCTCTCCCTGCTCCCTGAACCACCCCCACACTACCTCTGCTGCTTCTGACAGCTAACTTAAACATTACCGCAAACTCAAAAATATTCAAATGGAAGGAGGAATCTGTATTCTTAAAAAAGCTCTGAGACTAATGTTAAATACACCCTATTCTTTCAAAAACGAACCACACTTCACATCTCTCATTCTTATTTCTTTTCCACTTTTTCTCACCTGACTGAATTGTAGTTATCTTCACAAGGAGGGTGCACTGTTAGTGTTTAAGCAAAACGAGCTTGACAATCCTCAGCGTGACAAGTCAGAATTACCTTTCTCAGGTTGATTTGACATTTTAAAAGGATGGCTGTGTATGAAAGCAGGAGATACGTGCGTATGAAACCAGTGTGGGAATTTAAAAACTGGATACTCTGTCGGGTGGAATTATTTTCAGTTACCGTCAGCTACTACTAGAGCTTTAGTCCGAAATACAAAATAATCATGGAATGCAAAATAGATTCTCCAAAAGTGCATAAAATAGTTATTTTTATTAATTCCTGTTGCCTTAAGTAAGTGCCATAAACTGTTTCTCTAAAATGACAGTTATTTTTAAAAAAGAGAGTTTACTGGTATAGATATTTATCTGATGAGTTCAGTTTTGGCATCAACAGTTAAAAAATGTCTGCCTTCCCTTGAATTTAATCAAATTAGGTGGTACTTTGCTTGGGGTACTAAAATACATACATAATATGATGAATACGATATAACTCATCAGCAATGTTCCTTCCCAGAAGCAGAATAGCCCCTATGAGAATTTGTTCTTTTCTCATCCATCTCTGTCTATTAATAATGATTAGCCACTCATTTGGTATTGAAATTTAATCATATGAAGCAGTGATTTCAAATTTGAGTAAGTTTGAGGCTTAGAATGGAGCAAACGAGCTGGTCAGCATCGGTTCTCATGACTGACAGAACCCATGAACTAACACATAAACACAACACACACAAACCGGACCTGCACAAGACATGACAGCAATGACACACTGTACAGAGAGACACAAATATACAGTATACACACACACACAGACACACACTACTTACACACGTGCACATACACACAGTGATTAAGAACATAACACTGGAGTCAGCAGAATCTCTCTTTGGATGCAAGGGGGCTGAATGAGTAAGCTAAATGACACACACACACACACACACACACACACACACACACACACACACACACACACACACACACACACACACCTACACACACACACACACACACACCTACACACACACACACACACACACACGCACACACATCTACACACACACATCTACACACACACACACACACCTACACACACACACACACACACACACACACACACACACACACACACACACACACACACACACACACACACACACACACACACACACACCACACATAGGGAAAGTTTAGTCATAACAGCCAGGGAGCCTCTGAGGTAATACTGAATAAAATAACCACGCTACTGTGATTCTTTTGGGAGACATAACGATTCCCCTTTGGTGCTTGTGTTTGGGTTTGAATTTTGCATGAAGCATGTTTCTTTTTGTGTGCCTGTACAGGTATGTGTGTTGTTTTTTACCTAAGCTCATATAATTATCATTATTTTCAAGCTGTGCTTGAGATGGGAATGATTATTAGAAGCATTTCATATTAACATCCCACATCCCTTTACATACACACACTGTATTGTAATGTGTACCACTGTCTGTGTGAGTGAGAGACCCTTAAATGTACCCACTGCATTGTCCTACATCAGACCTCTGTTTGTTCCTGACTGGCATTTTGTTGGTATTTGGAGAGGTCAAGCATAATCATTTCAGCGCACTGCCGAAATATGTGTGTCTTTCTGAATGTTTTTTTTTTTCAGGAAGGCATGCTTGTAAGTGTGTGGTTGTTGTAATTTGAATAAAAAATTTAATTAAAAGACAGCACAGAGCAGATGGTAATGTGGAAATATTGGTGTCATGTAAGTGATGTAAAACAGGACAGATTTATGTTTGAAAAGTCATTATGAATGAAAAGATCTGCTTCAGATACGATTACTTTAGTTACTCAGTTACTATAGTTGAGTTACTATCCTCTCCATCTTGCTACCAAAACCAGTTGGTTTACATTCTTGGAAGCTGTAGTAGGCCTGATAACCATTAAGTAGCAAAGGCTATTGACTAGCTTTATTTTTTTTGCAACCTCATTCTGACTTCAACAGTTACAACTTTATTGTATTTGAATTCTGAACAGTGTAGAGATTTAGTGCATTTTATTTTCTCAATTCAATTTATGGAAAAATATTTATAGTTATGAACACGAAATGAAGCAAATACAGTGATGTCCAAAGTTGACAGAGAGCCAATACTGAAATGCCTGTCTTTTTTCTAAGTGTTGTTGTTGTTGTTGTTCTTCTTCTTCTTCTTCTTCTTCTTAGCAGTTCTGATTCTACATATCTATGAAAATACTATTTTAATTACATTATCGGAGTGTGTGCCAAATATTTTGGTGCCATGAAGTCTATTTTTCTCTTCTTATTTCTTCTTCTCCTTTCGGCTTTTCCCTTCAGGGGTCGCCATAGCAAATAAGTTGCCTCCATCCTGTCTTCTGCATCCTCTTCTCTCACACCAACTACCTTCATGTCCTCTTTCACTACAGTAACAAACCTCTTTGGTCTTCCTCTAGGCCTCCTGTCTGGCAGTTCAAAACTCAGCATCCCTCTACCAATATATTCACTATCTCTCCTCTGGACATGTCCAAACCATCTCAGTCTGGCCTCTCTGACTTTGTCTCCAAAACCTTTAACATGTGCTGTCCCTCTGATGTACTCATTCCTGATCCTATCCATCCTGGTCACTCCCAGAGAGAACCTCAGCATCTCCATCTCTGCTACCTCCAGCTCTGTCTCCTGTCTTTTCCTCAGTGACACTGTCTCTAGACCAAACAACATCGCTGGTCTCACCACAGTTTTGTACACCTTTCCTTTCATTTTAGCTGAAACTCTTCTATCACACATCACACCTGACTCTTTTCTCCACCCGTTCCATCCTGCCTGTACACGCTTCTTCACCTCTTTTCCACACTCTCCATTGCTCTGGACTGTTGACCCTAAGTACTTATAATCCTCCACCTTCTTGATCTCTTCTCCCTGTAACCTCACTCTTCCACTTGGGTCCCTCTCATTCACACACATGTACTCTGTCTTACTGCGGCTAACCTTCATTCCTCTCCTTTCCAGGACAAACCTCCACTTCTCTAGCTTCTCCTCCACCTGTTCCCTGCTCTCACTACAGATCACAATTTCATCTGCAAACATCATAGTCCATGGAGACTCCTGTCTAACCTCGTCTGTCAGCCTGTCCATCACCATAGCGAACAAGAAGGGGCTCAGAGCTGATCCCTGATGCAGTCCCACCTCCACCTTGAACTTCTCTGTCACACCTACTGTACACCTCTCCACTTTCTTACAGTCCTCATACATGTCCTGCACCGCTCTCACATTCTTGTCTGCCACTCCAGACTTCCTCATACAATACCACAGTTCCTCTATGGGCACCCTGTCATCATCTTTCCCCAGATCTACAAAAACACAATGCAGCTCCGTCTGGCCTTCTCTGTACTTCTCTATCAACATCCTCAAAGCAAATACTGCATCTGTAGTTCTCTTTTTTTCGCAAGAAACCATATTGCTGTTCACAAATACTCACTTCTGCCCTTAGTCTAGCTTCAATTACTCTTTCCACATTTTTCTCTTCTTATTTACACTGCTTTTTCCATTTAAGTATGCATTGCATCATTGCATCTGAGTATATTTGTGTGTGTGTGTGTGTGTGTGTGTGTGTGTGTGTGTGTGTGTGTGTGTGTGTGTGTGTGTGTGTGTGTGTGTGTGTGTGTGTGTGTGTGTGTGTGTGTGTGTGTGTGTGTGTGTGTGTGTGTGTGTGCGCGCGTGTGTGTGTGTGTGTGTGTGTTTTGTCAATAGGTAGAGGAACAGGAAGCCAGTGGCAGTGTCAGAAAGTATCTCATCAGGGATGAGGTACAACAAGAGAGGTTGAAGTAAAGAAAACAGAGGTAGGGAGGAAAGAGGCATTGAAAAGTGGAAGCCAGAGCATCTTCCACCTTTGTTACATGCTTCCTCCTACTTACTTTGTGTACTCACTGCATCTATCTCCTCCATGTACTCATAAGTTTCTATGAATGGAATAGATAGTAGAGGAGAAGAACTTAAGATTTCTTAGTGCCCTTGTTGTCATGGTTCAGTTCTGTTTGTGTGCTTGACAGGTTTGTTATTGTGAAAACTCATTTTCTCTTGACAGGTCAAGCTGTGGCAGAGGGTGTGGCTGGCTCCTAGCAGCTGATGAGCCACACCAGTTCCCACTCTGCTCATCAGTCTCATTCTAAAAGGCCTGGCTTTTCCCTAAGAGGGTGCCAGATAATTTTGTCCTGTGTTCGTGATGCTAGTGTTCCTAGTCTTCTCGCTGCTACATGCTGTTTTCAGTGTTGTGGATTTTTGTTAATTTTTGCTCTGTTGTTTCGGTTTCATTGCTCACTTGTGTTTTTGCCTGAGCAATAAAACTGTTTATTTTTACGTTTGTGTCAGTCTCTGCTCCACAGGGTCCAGACTTGAACTACCCTTAACACTTGTTTCCAGCCTGTTTTATTTCCTATTGCACTTTTACATTTTTGTGAAAAATATACAATATATGCACCTGTGTTCACTTTGGGTACAATGCTCTGGACACGAAAAATGTAAAATCACAAATGTTTTCTGTTTTTTCGCCATGGCACTATAACAACATCAGGCTCAGCTTCTTGCCTGCGGCTACAATTTTTGTTTTTTGGTTACCAAAGCACAATAGAACAGAGTTCTCTCTCTCTCTTTCTCTCTCTCTCTCTTTCTCTCTCTCTCTCTCTCTTTCTCTCTCTCTCTCTCTCTTTCTCTCTCTCTTTCTCTCTCTCTCTGTGTACACATCCTGCCCCGTGACGGCCTGACCAATCACCTCAGCGTCTCAACTTTGGGTAAAAACTTTGTTTAAGCAGCAATTGGCCATAGGAAGGGAGGCAGAGGGGGATGGGGGATGTGTGAGAGTAAAACAGAGATGAAAGGATGAGACAGAAAACTGGGCAAAGAGTCAGGATGGAGCAGTGGAAATAATGCTTGGAGGTAGAAAAAGGGAAAGGAGTGGAGGCAAACAGAGATGATAAAGTAAGGAAAACCTGAGGTTAGTGAATGGAAAAAAATCGGAGAATAACAAAAGCTGAAGCAGGAGATGGGATTCAAAGGTCGCGTGTGTAAAAAACAGTGAAACAAAAAAAAAAAAGACTATCATCAGTTCATTATTCATTTCATGCTCATGTCTCTCCTTGTGTGCTGTTCGTCTCCCCACTCCTCTACCTATTTTTGTTACTCTTTGTTGCACTGATACTAATCACAAAATGGAACAAAGAGGCCTTTGGTCATTAGTAATGATTATCTATCATTTTGCAAATCACTACCTTATTATCTTAAAAAGTTATAAATAAGTCAGGAACTGTGCAGACATACTGCAAAAATCCCTTCTTCCCTTCTCATCCCTATGGTGAATTATGCAGCTCTGCTCACTTAAGACTGGTCCATTGCATTTTATAAGCATTATAGAACAACAACTAAACAATGGACCACAATTGATTTCATTTCTGGACTTCTTATGAATCAGAATATTCCAATTCCAATCAATCTTCCCTTTGCTTCAGTCCAAAATACGGCATGTTGTTTTGTTTTTTTTCTTTAAACATTTTTTAATTAAACACAAGCATAAATTATACAATCACATCTTAAGCTATGCATCATGCGCAACTCTTAATGTAATTGTAGGTCTAGCTAAGTTTCAGAATGCACTCACATTCATATTGGTCCAAATTTCACCTTATTCTCGGTGAACACTCATCGGCCTTCTGTTGTCCCGTGAGGGGTTGAGGAAATTGCAGATTTCTCACTTTGGATGTAGAACTCATTATTTTTGTACTAACCTCAGATCCTTGTTTTTAGCTTCATGTTGACATTTGAAGTTTTCTTTTTTGAGAATCACAGACCCAAATATTTAGGTTTTGCAGAAAGAATACAACACAAACTTCTCAGTCCAGGCATCTTGGAACGCAGCATACATAGTAGCCTGTGAGCAACCTATTATGGCCTTATTATGACCTATTAAGTATTTGTACTTGAAGGACCACTGTGGCTCTACTGAGTTGGCTGCTGTGGACTTGATTGCAAACCTTAAAAAAATGTTCCTGGTGCTAATTGGAGTATTCTACGCTAACCTACCTATGATCAGTCACCTGCACATTAAATGTTATACACATTAAACACCTGTAACATGACTTCCTTAGCCTAGTCATTATTTTAATATATTTGATTGTTGTACTTCATTGTATTGCATATATTTTATTTTACTCTATTTTCTTGTATGAAGCTACTGTGAAAATGCAATTTCCCTGTGAGCAATAAAAAATTTCCATCAATACAGTTGGTATACATAATATACCTTTAGCCAAAGCTGATTCAACACCATTTCAAAAACAAGGGCACATAAGCTAAATGATTTATTGGAGGGATTTTAAGTCTGAATTAAGGTAGAGAAAGTGCACTTAGTGCCTATTAGACCTTGCTGTCAGCTCTGCTTGAAGTATATTATCTAAATCATTAGTGAGCAGAAATGACTACCTGCAGTGGGAATGTAGCCTTACAATCAGGTGATCAAAATTGATCCAACTGTTTAGATTTAGCAAAACAAAAATCTCTTTCCTTGACATCTTTAAGTTTACAGTAATGTGTTGACTGTCAGTGTCACGGAATAACCAGAAGCTGCTCAGTTTTACAAGAGGTGCCAATTTATCAATGAAAAAAGAAATAACAGAAAGTGTACATGTAATCTTTAGATTGTGCTGAAGATTTTTTTTCCAATTTTTTTTTTTTTCAAACTTAAAATCAACCCAAATACAGAGGTTTGATTTATTTGGATTGATGGTTAAACAGGGATGACTGTAATGCCTCGATGTGGATTACAGCTATCAGATTTAATCTCTTCCAAGAGTGTTTTCTGATTAAAGTGTAATATTTTCACAGATCTTCAGTCAGTACCACATTAGCATCTATATAGGTTTATGGATGAGAACTGAGAGTCATTACCCTGTATATTCAGATGAGAGGCAAACAACTCACTCCAAATTATCATAAATAGGGAAATGTAGGTTTTATGTATCTGTTTAATCATGTTTTATAGTATGTTGTATGATATCTATATCTCTTTATGTCCAGTGTTTAATGCATATCACTGCTGATTGTTATTACTTCTCTCTGTAAGTTAGTTTTCCCTCTCTTCTCATTCCTTCCTCCTCTGTCATCCTTGTTTTCATCTTCTGTCAGTCCCACTGTCAACATGGCACATTTACTGACATACTATATTTGTTTGTGTGTGTGTGTGTGTGTGTGTGTGTGTGCGTGCGTGCGTGCATTCGTCCGTGTGTGCGTGCGTGCGTGTGTGTGTGTGTGTGTGCATGTGTGTGGTTATCAAAATAGGTTACACAGGAAAGAGTCACATTTTACATTCTGAACCTGGGGGGATTTGTGCCCTTCCACTAAGGGAGAAATGTGCTGCCCCATGATGAGGCTAGAGTTAACAAAGCTGAAACTCACATGAAAAATCAATAAAAAAAGACTATCATCTTGTGGATACACCTTTTCAACAACAGACTCTTTCAGTCTTAAATACGAACAAACTCCCAGGCGAAAAATTCACTAAGGAGTCAAATTGCACTGTCAGCATACCGACAGGAAGACAGACGAAGGTGATAAAATGGCTAACATTACTGCCTGTCAGTCATGTTCTCATCCCTTCTCTTTCTGCATTTATTATCCTTTCACAGACACACAGTAGTTTATTTACCCTGAAGTATTATGAAGTGTGTAGCATCTGAAAACACAAATAAATCATTTTAGAAGTTTAAGAAAGAAGGACAGCACATCTTGGGATCTTTGAACCAACAGGAAAAGACTCAGGTCTTTCTAAGTATAAAAGCAAACAAAAGCAAAAGACCTCTGCTTTACAGTAAACTTAATTCCTCAGCAGAAGATGCATCAGAATTTTGAGAATGGAATTAAACAAATGCCAGCTTTATTTATTTTTTTATGTTTTCATACACTTCTCTAACTATTGTGGTTGTGAAGTAGTTATCCAGATGAAAAGAACAGTGCGTGTAGGGAATTTGTTTGCTATAGTTAAAGTGCTTGATTCTCATACCTGGTATTTGTAAAACACAAATACACTTTTGCGAATGAAAACTCCAATGCAGCCCTTGCAGCATACAGAACTGTAGAGGCATCTACTGTTTCACCCT
This sequence comes from Antennarius striatus, assembly GCF_040054535.1. Classification (NCBI taxonomy): domain Eukaryota; kingdom Metazoa; phylum Chordata; class Actinopteri; order Lophiiformes; family Antennariidae; genus Antennarius; species Antennarius striatus. The sequence goes on along the minus strand of NC_090791.1, from coordinate 8,784,674 downwards.
GTTTTATTTCCTTTCAGTTGCACCCCAATCCCATATCAAACACACCAAAATAAAGCCAAGACATTGAAGGAGAAACAACCAAACTGACATTAAGACCAATAGGACCACTAACATTTATCTTTTTCCTTTTTTTTGGCTTAGTTTTGTGCAGTGTACTTTAATTGTTGACATTTAGTCGAATCTCAGAACTACATTTATGGCCTCTAATTGTCAAAATTGGCAATGTGCTGTATAATGTAGCAGAGGGAAAGGAGTGAAAGACCTGAAAAGCATAACTAAAAATCATCTTTTAGTCCCTATATTCATTGTTAGAGTTAAAATGCAATTCTGTGGAAATTGCACACCCTTTATTTATTGTTTTTTTTTTTCTGTTTCTCCCAAGCGTACTTCACACATTTTAGTTGTTGTGAATGAATTAATTAGTGGATAGACAGGCCTGAAAAGCATAGATCAAAAGACAAAATGAAGACAGCAACTTGAACTTTTAAAGAAAGACCTTATATTACAATCAGTATCAATTGAATGCGATACTTTTAATGTTTCTGGTTTCTCATGGTGTTTATACTTAAATTAAAACCCTTCATGAATTAATCACTTTGATTCATTACAATAAGTTTATTCTGCTTGAACTGTTGGTCATTTATTATTATTGCTCTTCTGCTCATTTATAAGTAGATCTTTCATCACTGCAGCCTCAAATATGAATTGTGTGTTATTTTAACAAGCTCAGATAAATTTTGTTCTCTCAATTGAATGTTTTTTTTAACTACATTTAGATGAGCCAATCAGTCTTTCATGGGTCTTGGATGATTGAAGAAAAATGAAGATAGCATTAACTTTATTTTAATTTGGTCTGAGTTTCTTAAACAATGTCGGTATATTCTCAAACAAAGAGCTGCAGAGAATGAATGCAGGTCAGTTTGAGGAAAAGCTCAAGTCTAGTGATTCTGAGACGTTTCATTACCAGTGGACCAAGATCTAAGTTGAGGCAAGACACAGAAGTAACTACTAGAATATTCTACAATGCACTCCCAAACAGTCTCTGGCCCTAACGCTTTTGAAAGCAGGATGTCAAGACTATTTGTACAAGAGTAGAACTTAGACTGCGTGTTTCTTGGATGTGTTCTGTCTCTTCCCATCTCATGCCTGACTGTCGTTTATATGTTTTCACTCTAAAATATAGATTGACCATTTTAGAAAACTCACTGAAGTGTAGTGTCTAAGCTGTTGGCTTATGACTGTAGTGGAAGAACAACAGAACTATCTGCAAGGAAAAGACAAATTATGGATGAAGACAGAGTTAAGTTCAGCATCTATTCCTGTCACTAACCAGTGGACGAACTTTAGGGGGTGACAGTAATAGTGGGTCAGTCATGGCAAATACCGGAAAAAACTGTTGGAAGGATGTCATTTGGCACATGCCAGCCATAGGAAGACAATAGGCAATACAAATAAAAACATTAGTCTTTTCAAATTAAAATGCAAAAGATTTCAAGCTCTCCGATGGTGTTTTTGCAGTATGTGAGTATACATATACAGTATTAGTAATTGGGGTCCTGGCTGTCACAGCACTTTAACTTCCTGCTGTGAGTGAAAGTGACCATCAAGGAGCAATGTAAGTGGCTCTAAGAGGCCCTGAGACTTTGAACACAATAATTACAGTTACAGCTGTCAACACGGCAGCCAAATGCCAAAGACAAACATGAACTCAATTGATTGCAAGATTAATTTGCGCACATGCAGATGAAATCACATAAAGATGGACAGGAGCCTCTACTCAATTTGCTCAAGATACAGAGCAACACAATCCAAAGTCCACAAAGTATATTTGAATTATATGGGTCTTCCAGTTTCAAATATAAACACAGTCGAAATACTAACTCCAATAAAAAGAGCAGAGAAAGAAATTTTAAAATTAGTATGAACAATGTAGACATCTTTAGCTTAAAGAGAATAATTCAGTTATCTCACATGCACACATTGACGATATGGAAGTCCACATAAATCAGTCCCGGAATAACAAGCATAAAATACTCTGGAACCTCCACCACAGTGCTAGTTCACTGACAAAGACAGAGAGAAGTTATTTATACTGTCCCCATTACTGTTCTTGCTAAATGTATGTGTTAAAATTCAGTTTTAAAAGTAAAGTGAATAAATAAAATACTAACATGTCCAAAATATCAAATGTCACCTCCCCAACAAATGGGAGATGCATACAGTTTTCTGAAAATACTTTTTCAGAAATGTACCAGGGAAATCGCTCACCTGAGACAAAACCCAATCATATGATGAGATAAAGTTGATTTCATAACCATTAGGCTGAGACAAATTGGAAAGATGAATATTCCTAAAGAGTAAGTGGAAAGTCTTTGTATTTAGTATATAATAAAGTATTTGTTGTGCAGAAATTTTCGTGAAACAAATTAAATGGTTTTGGAGTTTCACCCACAAAAAAAAGCTGTGTGTATTTATCAGATGAACAGACTCACTCCTACATCCTCCTCCCTTCATTTTTGAGGAGAAATAAAATAAACAGAACAAACCGGGAATCTGGGACAGGCGATGTCCAAGGAGCCAAATGTGAACCAGGGGCACGTGTCGACACCAGGACCCGAGCGATGTAGAGCGGTGAGGTAGAAAGAACCGGTCAGCTTAGAAGTACAGTTTTGGCAGGAGCCACACTTGCCTGTAGGGGTGAAGGGGACGCCAGGACAGGCTCAAGCTCAGCTTTGCCAGCTCAGGAGTTGAACCTGGCGGAGGCTGGAAGGTTGGAAACTAGCCAACTTGAGGACAGGAGCTTATCGAATTGAATCCTGCTGTGGCAGTGGTAGATAGGAACTTGGATTTAGGAATGATGTGGAAGAAACTCGAGTAACAAACTCAGGATAAATAGCATGAGGGTCAGACTGGAGAGAAAATCTGTTAGATTCTGGGCCGATTTAGTACAGTGATACCTCTACTTATGAATGTCTCTACTTATTTCTACGTACGAAATTTCTCAGCAGGAAAATATTACCTCTACTTACGAAAGAAATTTTGACTTACTTAATGTAAAAACACTGTCTCGCGCTGCTGGTATGAAAATGCCTTCATGGACGCAGGCTTTCAATACACAGTGGTTGGGGTTGGTTGGGCTTGCCGCGCCGAGACAGCTTGTACACGACCCAAAACCTGTCTGATCCCATGTGGTATGAGACTTTAATCCATCGCCTGGAGGACAATAGGTTTAGGGAAGAGGACAAACAAACCAACTACCAACCACCCTGAACCCAGCAATGGGGGAAGGTTGGGCTTGGGGCCAGCAACCCCAAACTGTAAAAACCTATATATGCTACAGAAACGTTGAATACAGAAAGACAGACCCCAGTCCTGAGGGAGGATGGTTCTTCATTAAGCAGAAACATGACGCTGTGTGATGTGATGCAAGCCGCAAGGACCCCACAGAGCCGAAACCCCTACTTTCAAACAGGAGCATTAGAATAGGAACATGGAATTTTAGGACCATGCACGAGACAAGAAAGACCATGCAAATAGCAGGAGAAATGAGGAGATATAGCTTAGATCTGCTAGGAATCAGTGAAACACAGTGGACCCAATCCGGACAACTAAGACTGATGTCAGGAGAACTCCTACTATACTCAGGACATGAATGTGGTAAAGCTCCACACACAGAAGGGGTTGGTCTGCTGCTATCCGAAACAGCTCAAGGGGCACTGATGGGATGGGAACCACATGGATCCAGAATTATAATGGCCACCTTCAGAACCAAGAAAAAGAAGATCCAGATGAATGTAGTACAGTGTTATGCGCCAACAAATGACAGCAACGATATACATAAGGACATCTTCTACAACAGACTCCAAAGTATCCTGGAACAACTTAAAACAACAGACATCAACATACTCATGGGGGACTTCAACGCAAAAATCGGAGGAGACAACACGGGGTATGAAGAGGTGATGGGAAAGCAAGGACTAGGAGAGATGAGTAACAATGGAGAGAGGTTCCTGGACACCTGTGCCCTAAACAACCAAATTATCGGAGGAAGTGTCTTTCCCCAGAAAGAGGATTGACAGCCTGGTAAAAGAAGCTGAAGAGGCAGCTGCGAAAGGAAATATGGCAGAGCTGTACAAAACCACCAAGAAACTGTCAGGAAAGAGCAGCCAATCAGAGCGACCAGTGAAAGATAAGGAGGGAAATACAAGCAAAGAACCACAACAGCAACAGGAAATATGGGCATCTTACTTTGATGAGCTGCTAAACCGACCTACACCACAAAACCTTCCAGAGATAGAAGCAGCAGAGACAAACCTTCCCATCAACTGTGGAATCCCATCTAAGATGGAAATCAAGAAGGCCATTGCTCAACTAAAAAATGGAAAGGCGACAGGACCGGACAACATCCCAGCGGAGGCAATGAGGGCAGACATAGATGCTTCTGTAGAGATGTTACACCCACTGTTCAGGGAGATCTGGGAGAAGGGGGAAATTCCAAAGACTGGAAGGAAGGGTACCTGGTCAAGCTCCCCAAAAAAGGAGACCTCAGTCAGTGCCATAACTACAGGGGAATCATGCTGCTATCAGCGCCAGGGAAGATCTTCAACAGGATTCTCCTGGAGCGAATAAAGAGTGCTGTAGGACCCACTGCTAAGAGACCATCAAGCAGGCTTCCGGCAGAATAGATCCTGTGTGGATCAAATTGCAACTCTCCGTATTATAGTTGAGCAAGCAGTTGAATGGAACTCTCCAATCTACATAAACTTCATAGATTATGAGAAGGTGTTTGATAGTGTTGATAGAAACTCCCTTTGGAAACTGCTCAGACACTATGGCATCCCAGAAAAACTGGTTAATCCGATAAAGAACTCCTACAAAGGGACAACATGCAGAGTTATCCATGGAGGTCAGCTCACTCGAAGCTTCTACGTGAAGACTGGAGTCAGACAGGGCTGCCTACTGTCTCCTTTCCTCTTCCTCTTATGGATTGATTGGATAATGAAGGTCACAACAACACATAAGAGAAACGGGATCCAGTGGACAATTACATCACAGCTCGATGACCTAGACTTTGCGGGTGACATTGCTCTGCTCTCACATACCCAAAACCAGATGCAAGAGAAGACAAAAGTGTTGGCAGACACCTCATCAAAAAATTGGCCTCACCATCCATAAAGGAAAGACAAAAATACTCAAGGTTAACACAACACACGGAGACCCAGTGACACTGGAGGGAACAGCACTTGAGGAAAGCCTTGAAAACCCCAAACTGAAAGCCTTTACATACCTAAGCAATGTTATCGATAGTCAGGGAGGCACAGAGGCAGATGTCAAGGCAAGAATAGGTAAGGCAAGAGCCGCTTTCACCCTACTGAAGACTTTATGGAGTTCGAAACAAATCAGCCTACGGACAAAGCTCAGACTATTCAACTCAAACATCAAGTCAGTACTATTGTACGGATCAGAGTCATGGAGGAAAACAAACACAACAACAATGAAGGTGCAAACATTCATCAACAGCTGCCTGAGGAGGATCCTGGGGATCCTTTGGCCAGATACCATCAGCAACAAGGACCTTTGGGAAAGAGCCAGCCTCCCGCCAGTGGAAGAGGAGATCAAAAGGAGAAGGTGGGGATGGATTGGACACACACTCCGGAAGCCCAATACCAGCATCACACGACAAGCCCTTAGATGGAATCCACAAGGCACTAACAGAAAGCACAAGAAAAGCTGGAAGTTCATATGAAACAGACATTTTATCATCAAAATTCATGAGCTATCATTAGAATTCATTAGAATGTAATCCTTTTTCTAATTCCTTCCAAGAACTCCATCTGTACACCTGATGATTTCAAAAATGCTATACTTATAAACAAATCATCAAATGAACAAGCAGACAAGTGTGACAAAAAATAATTAATTAGAAAATAAGATGGTTAACCTGAAATGAAAACAAAAGGGTCATTTTGTTTATCCTTATACAATAAGACATTTATTTATTTAAACTCATTGCTGCAGAAGCGCAAATCTAAATACAGTAATCTGTCGCACAATCGCGCATCAGCAAACACGACTTCATTTTATCGCGGATTTTTAGTAGGTAGTCACGTGATACCATATGCGCATTCTATTGGTGCGCTATGTTCCGTGAGTCTTGGAATGCAGCACACTTCCATGAGACAGAAAAGTGCTTTAAACAGTCGATAAGAGTGTGGGAAAAGGTAATACAGATAGAAGGTGATTTAATATCAGTATGGGGAGGGTTAATAAATGTTTAAATTACCGTATATAATAAGATAAATAGTTATTCGCTATATCGCGGAATTTGTTATTTGCGTGTGGTTCATTGAACGAGTAATGAGAGCACACTGTATAAAAAGAAACAGAAAAATCCTCATGGTTACAAGTAAACACTGTTCATTCCACACTGCTGACCACATTGTTTCCTGAAACAATCTTAGACACAAGTACATGAAAAATGCACGGATCCATACAAAGAAATAAACACACTACCAAACATTTCACTCAGTGAAACATGATGTCAGCCTCGCACTGTTGTGTCAACCTTTGTCTACCCCTCTATCTTTCATTTCTCTCTTCTTCCAGCAGTGCATCCTTTCATCCCTGACCCTGTTATCTTCTGGAGCATCTCAATGAGATAGTAGAGGGGATAAGGAGGAGGAGGAGGGAGAGGAGAGGGTGGAGGTGGAAATAAAACTGCGATCTTCTTTCTTTTCTTTCTTTTGTCCGTACTTTTTGTCCTGTTTGCTTTTCCCCAGATTGTCCATTGTTTCCTTTCATCCATTTCCATTTCTGCCATCAAAAACCACTCCTAGAGGATAATTTCTCACCTTTGACATTTATTTTTTGGATGCTTCCACATGTGCACAGATAAAAGTTAAAGCAAAAAAATGAAAGAAACATAGAAAGGCCTGTAATAAGGTCTCTGCATACCTCACATTAATTCTCATCCCTCTGTCCTAATCTCTCCACTTCCCTCTTGCCATCTTTGCACTCTTTTTCCTACAAGGTCATTAACTTGGCAGCACCACTGAGAGAAGGGAAGAGAGACATTTCAATTTCGACTGGTCCAACAAGGACATGAACAAAGCAGTAAAGTGGTCTGTGAATAAAGAACTGCTGTGATGAGATGCAACCAATTTTACACCCACCAGTACAAGACAAAACCTTATAATTTTATGCAATATTTTGTTAAATGAATGTAATTGCTCTTGCTTGGAAAAATCAAATATCAATTCTGCATGGAATGGATTTTATAACCACATTGAATGTTCGACCTCTCTGGTGTGAGACCAGAAGGGGTCAGGGATCACTTCAATGGAGATGAAGTGATTCCTTCATGTTTAAAGCCTTTATCAGTGCAGTGTGCCTTTTATGAGTTTAAATTCAATGGTTTCATCTTTTGCCTATACTCCACACTGAGAGGAGTCTGCAGAGTGCTTTGTGCATTTGATTAGGAGGCCCCCGGATGCCTCCTGGAGGGGTATTCCAGGCATGTATCACTGGCAGGAGAACCTTGAGTAGATAGAACACATTGGAAAGACTTTATTTCTTGGTTAGTTGAGACTGCTTTTGCCAAGTGTGATCTTTACAATTTCTCCACCTCCTCACCATTACCAAGTCCTCAAAGATTCAATCATTTCATCAGTAGAGTCATCAGCCACCACCACCACTAGTGCCTGGGATCAGAATCTCCCAGCAGCACCTGTCACGGCAGAATGAATTACTGCTGTGATACACAGTTATATTTATCTCAAGATTGAAATGTCTGTTTATTAACACAAATTAACTTAAATTTACTGCCAGCATATCACAGAAAAAGGTATTAATTTGCTTTTTTTTATGTTGTTCTTTAAATTTGAAGCGTTTGCAAAATAATTTTACTGCTACATTTTTTAATATAATGCATTTGTGTTAATGAATGTAGCCGCAAGAGGACACAAGCCAGTGTCTTATTGTGCCGGTCCCAAGCCCGGATAAATACAGAGGGTTGCGTCAGGAAGGGCATCTGGCGTAAAACTTTTGCCAAATCAAAGAATCAAATCAAATCAAATCAAATTTGTGATTGATTGATTTGTGATTGATTGATGATTCAGTCATTTGGATACTGATGTCATCATTTACTACTTATGTGAAGCTATTTGATTCATTTACTACTTCTACATCTTCCTTCTATCCATTTTCTTGCCTTATTGCCTTATTTACAGCTGATTGTGCACCTTGAGGGTCACAGGTCTGCTGGAGCCTATTTCAGATGGCTACAAGCAACAGGTGGGGTACACCCCAGATAAAATTCCAGCTCAATACGGGGCCACTCGAAAGACAAACAAACACACATGCTCACGCTCTCACCTACAGACAATTTAGCACAACCAATTTTGAAAAACTTCATACAGAAAGGAATCAAACGCAGAACCGTGTTGCCATGAGGCAACAGCACTATCCACTGTGCCCCAATGCCACCCACTACCTCATCCGTATATATTGACTTGCTGGTATCTTATGTTGTATTTTTTTCTCTCGCACATGTATTTCCTCATCATGCATTATATAACACATCACATCTACAGTATATTAACAGGGCTGATTCAATGTGTGACAATTATACAGCCACAATATCTCATTAGATAGCATGAGTAGATCTACAGTAACATTTTTAGCAAGCAATTATTCTCTGTCTTGCATTATCAAGCCTATCTCAAAGAAACCGCTAAACACGGCGGATTCACTGTGTCATCATGCCGGGGATCATTTCATGAGAAACACCATCAGCGTAATCATAACCTGACTAAACGCCTGAGCTCCAAGTGCAAAGGCAATTTAGACTCTTCATTCCCATCAAGCTCCTTATCAGGCAGCGTACACACACGAACGCACACGAACGCACACACACACACACACACACACACACACACACACACACACACACACACAAATAGAACCACACACATTAAGATCCTATTCAGAATGATTGGCCATTATGCTGTAATAGCAGATTACACTGTAACGGTACAGGAATAAAAGTGTCAGCATTATTCATTTCCACATGCCAATTATGTGAAGACTCTCTCAAACACACACAGATACAGAGAGAGAGAGACTTAGACTTAGTTTGACAGTAACCTCTTAAATTCACAAATAGCCACTGACACTTGCACTCACACACACACACACACCACTGCAAAAATACTATGCACATACACAAGTACAGTATCACAGTACAGTATACTACATGCACCTCACACACATAAATGCATATGCATATACAGCAGATGGTTAAGTGACCCTGAGGTTTTATCCCTGCGACAGTTTGCCTGACATTTCTAAACAGTTCAGCTTCCCATCTCTCACAACCACACACACACACACACACACGCACGCACGCAAACACACACACACACACACACACACACAGACACACCATATTGCGCACATACTGTACATTCATAGAGCCACAGAATGATGGAGCGTGAACATGGAATTTAAAGGAGACAGAATACTCGGGTGTCCTCAAGCAACTTCAAAATTCCTTTTGGTCGGTCTTTTCAAGTTGCATTTGTCAGGATGAAACAATAAAATACACTTAACTAGCAGTCAAATTTCAAGTGCATTGATCTCACTCTATCTGAATTTCTTTGATTCCTTTTCTAAATGACTGGAAGATACAGGGAGAGGAATTTATCTGATGTAGAAGAGAAAGGCAATGACAGCAAGTCAGTGTGTGAAAGAAAGAAGGTGAAGAAGGGCCATACATTTTATAGAACATTATAGAAGATGGTATATGTGTCCAGTTTTGTGTGTGTGTGTGTGTGTGTGTGTGTGTGTGTGTGTGTGTGTGTGTGTGTGTGTGTGTGTGTGTGTGTGTGTGTGTGTGTGTGTGTGTGTGTGTGTGTGTGTGTGTGTGTGTGTGTGTCTGTGTGTGTGTGCGTATGTGGCTGTAGTTTAGAGTTGATTTGATTTGACCACATGTGATATAATGAAAGCTCAACTGTTTTTTGACAGTCTTTTGCCCAACTTGCTTTCATCCTTCATCATTAACAGCATGAAACATTCACAAGACCATTCATTATATGTCAGATTTACATTTTCATTTAATTTATTTCTTGTCTTGTAAAACAGAGACCTTCTTCTGTTGGCCCTTTGTTGTTTTGGACTGTTAGTACTCGTAGTAAGTAGCATCACTCACATCATGTAACCCATGGTAATATTGCAATGAACTGTAAGGACAACAGTACAACCTGTGTGCTGCTGATGGCAGTAAAAAAAACAAAAAAAAACATTTTTGGCTCCATTTCTTGTTCTTGTTCTGGTTTTTGTTCAAATCCAAATTTCACTCTTAGTTTTGTTAGCAACAATGTTGCTAGGCAACAGACACAGCATGAATTCTCCAACCCCAAAAACAGTGCATGGGCAGTGATTGATTCTCCACCCAAGGATGAAAAGTGTTCTTTCAAGTCTAAGCACCAAGTTCCAAGTCAGTGTGATAACTTGTGGTATGAATGTTAAAATATGGCTGTGCTTAAAGCCAAAGACTTCCTTTAAAATAATGTGAAGAGTTGCGAGTGATGCTGCTTACAACTACGACTGATATTCACCAACTACCCAATGAAATGTGGATGCACGCGCATGTGAATATGTGCGCATGCATGTGTGTGTGTTTGGGTGTGTTTGAGAGAGAGTTATGATAAAGTAAGAATCAGAGAGGGAGGAAGAAGAAGCAGCAATCAACTAGAGATGACATTTCTAAGCTTTTTCCTACTAGGATCTGATTGGAAAGAAAGTAGGAATTACACATGCTTTGAGAGAGATGAAAGCAATTGTTGGAAAGCGGAGAAAAGAGGGGTTGGATTGTGAACAGAGGGATAAAAAACTAGAAAGTGAGAAATGAACAATCTCCACTCAGTTTCCAAGTTTAGAGCAGGAATATTTCCCAAGGGGCCGAGCGATATGGGGCTTTTGCCCTTCAGCACAGTAAAGGTAACTGTCAAACTGGACCTTATTTACTCACACGCACACGCACACACACACACACACACACACACACACACACACACACACACACACACACACACACACACACACACACACACGACATGTGCCTTCATTATAATTCTTCAGCTGCAATTCCCAGAAGTTAGTCGAACAAATAAACAGAGTGTTGTCCATGGTTTTGGTTTGTGTGTCCGTCTGTCAGAAGCAGATTAAAGTTATTAGATTTTGTTAGATTTTGGAAGGGTAGCTCATTATATCCATTGTTTAGTTTTGAAAGGATTCTTTACTATTGAAAGTTTGAGGGAATTATAAGGTAAGAATATAAAATAGATGACATCATCACATGACCTACCACACATGAAGGTCTGATCGGGATAAATAATATTCCACACCTTCTAAAGAGTTCAAATCAATCCGCTGGACTTTGAGGAAGTTTCTTGAAGATGTTTCACCTCTCATACGACAGGCTTCTTCAGTTTCTGAGAAGTCCAGTGGATTGATTTAAACAGCTTTGGATTACCATGACCTGGACAATTGAGAATCTACACAGACATATCCCAGATCTCGTAATCCAGAATGTTTCATGGAAAAGTAAGTAAAAAATAACAATAATAATGACTTACAACAAAATTAAATTTTTGCTGGAACGGTGGTGATTCAATTTGGTATATAATTTGATTTTAAATAGAGCTAAATCCAGAAGAAAAAATTTCGGACATACAGTATTCATTTTCCATGTTAAACACTACAATTAACAATGATAAAAATTTAATTGTCAGTTCCAGGTGCAGCTTTTCATAATAAAGGCATCATTATTAAAGTCAATCTACCATGAGTCTAATCTATTATATTTTTAGGTGCAGTGACATAGTGCATCAGCAGAGCCTAGTTCTTGTCTTCGTGTAGCCGTTCGAACAGATATTAAAGAATGTGCAGATGATGCTCTTACTTGTAGAGACCAACAAGTCTTGTCTTTATACATGTTGAAATGTATAGAAGAAAATTGACATTCTCCTTCCTTTCTTGTCACAATAACATTTCCAGGATGGATTACTCTTGCTCCCTCTGGTCCCATGCTGTGATAAGCTGATTACGCTTTCAGATATTGAAAAAAGAATAATCTGCATATATTTCTATTTGGGAGGAGCTGAATTAGGTGAATAAATTATTGGGACTAATCCATCACTTCCTTCAGATTCACTGGACTGAACTGACTCAATATAGGAATACTATACAAGTCTACCTCACATAAAAAATAAAACAAGTCCAACCTCACTGATTTATACACACTCATACAAGACAACATCTGAGATTAGGGGTCCACTTCAAAAACATGTTTCCTGAAGTGATTTGTGGTTGTTTTATAGAGCTCTGGTAGCAGATTGCTCTGCTGTTTGGCTAATCCATCAATGTCAAGCACACTCAGTATAGTTCTAATTCCTATTGAGCGATTTAGATCCAATCACAGAGAAATGAAGGTAAGATGATAACCAGCACCGATCTGAATGTTATCTAAGCTGTCTGTTATAGGGTTAATTGTCTCAAGTTAATGTGTGGTATCCTCAATACTAAAAAAAGATCTTGAGTTGACAAGGTGGGAAATGTATCCAATCTTTACTTTGAAATGTTTTACTCTAATTGTATTTCATTTGGAGCAGTATAGTGGCACAGTGGTTGCAGTGCCTCAAAGCAAGAAGGTTCTTTTTTTATTCCACCTAGGGGCCTCTATGTGTGAATTTTGCATGTTCTTTGTTCCCCCCGTGTCTGTGCGGGTTCTCTTCGAGATCTCCAGCTTCCTCCCACCTCCGAAATTATGCACTTCAGGTGAATTGGTCAGTCTTAAACTGTCCGTGTGTGTGTGTGTGTGTGTGTGTGTGTGTGTGTGTGTGTGTGTGTGTGTGTGTGTGTGTGTGTGTGTGTGTGTGTGTGTGTGTGTGTGTGTGTGTGTGTGTGTGTGTGTGTGCGTGTGTGTGTACATGCATGCGGTTCTGTGGTGCACCGGTGTTGAGCCCGGAGTGTACCCTGCCTCACGACTCGAGTCCGCTGGGATAGGCTCCAGCAACCCCATGACGCACGACAGCAGAAGAAGTGGATACTGAAGTTAAATGAATGAATAAAAATAGTAATAATAATAATAATAATACAGTTATGGTTATAACAACAGTAAGAAGAATAATATCAGCATATTTCACTGATAAAGCAGTCTAACGGCCAATTTATGATCCTCTAACTACCAAAATGGATACTACAGTCCATAAACAGCAGAAACAGAACCTTCTCACTGACACAGCATACAAACAACAACAATACAAGATCAGAAGTTTCAACAACAAATAATGCAACAGCCAGAGGAGGGTCTGTATCTGTAGAAGCCCAGACACTGACTGAATGCCCTTTCTCTGATCCTCATGACATTGTCTCTGCACGTGTGTGTGTGTGTGTGTGTGTGTGTGTGTGTGTGTGTGTGTGTGTGTGTGTGTGTGTGTGTGTGTGTGTGTGTGTGTGTGTGTGTGTGTGTGTGTGTGTGTGTGTGTGTGTGTGTGTGGTATACATGCATGTATTATATGCATGTTGTTGTTTATTGTCTCCTAATGTCTTTAAGCAGAGCCCAACACAACACTTCCTCTCTCACTTAGCTACTCACGGCCATCGGCACTGATTTTGTGTGACAGGGCTATAATTTTAGCTGTGCTGACTCTCTGGCCTTCTCTCTCTCCATTCTCCCTCCTACCCCTTTGGCTTATGATCACAGAGGGGTGTACATGAACCGCCGCCTCTAGCAATGTCTGTTTGCGTGTGTGCAAATGCGTGTGTTTGCTGTTTTACCATGCACTTTATCCTAGGGTTAAGTCATAAAGTCAAACTAGGATAAGGCTCCTTCACTAATACATTCCAAAAAATATCTCCAGCAAACACACAGACCTCAAAAATGAAACATTCTGTTGTGTGGACATGTAAATCCCTCGTGACACTATTCCACTGGCTGAATATTGTACATTTTTATCGTCTACCTTGACCTCAAGAGGTGGGCGGCAGCATATTAATGCTTGCACGTACAACATTTGATCCTTTTTTGACCAGAAAAAAAAAATTATTATATGTGTATCCACATTTAATGTTTTCTCACTTTAGTTTAGGACCAAAAACTTCATTTGCATCTAAAATCACTGAACAGGAGATCCATGGTGGATACTCTGAATCCCCCTACATAATTGTATTTTTGTAACTTATCACCTTTCTCCCTACACCAGTGTCTTCTTTGTCACTTTGCTCGTTGCAGCATTTGAAATCTTTGCTGTATATACCAGTGAGATGTGAATTTATTCTGCTTTTCCATGTTTTTTTTCAGAGCACAACCTGCGCATGACCCTCTCATGCTTCTTTGGTGCTTCACATCTGTCCTCTTCCCTCCTGTAATGTCTTTTATTTCTGGTGTCACAGTCCTTGTTGCAGACGCTGTAGATCGGGGCTTATATTGGCTCTGGACCCGGCTTCATGTAGTCACGAGTGTTGTATCCCGTCCCCGTTTGTGATCACTCAAACCATGATGGCGCTAAGCCTCGTTGCCAGCTGTGACTCCTGCTGTTATTTGAGATTGCTGTCCAGGCTTGTTGGAGTCAGCCATTGGACCACTTGCTCCATTGCTATTTGAGCTAACAGTAGCTACGCCAAACAAATTGCTATTTAATATGAACTTCATCATCAGCTATTATCCGCACAGCACAAACATGAAACAGAAGTAACTGCAGTGTAAATCCATGATGAAAGGTGGTCACTGGCTTGTTTGAAGCTAAATTCAAAGGCTCATATTCAGCTACAGACTCCAGTGTGTTCAGTTATTGGTTTCAAGTGATTTATTCATCTAAATTCTTTCACTGACAGAGAGACAGAAAGAAACTCAATGAATGTTGTTCCAGCAGTGAAGTCATTTGACATTTAAGAATCAGCCAGCCATGGCAGAGTGGGGTGTGTGTGTGTGTGTGTGTGTGTGTGTGTGTGTGTGTGTGTGTGTGTGTGTGTGTGTGTGTGTGTGTGTGTGTGTGTGTGTGTGTGTGTGTGTGTGTGTGTGTGTGTGTGTGTGTGTGTGTGTGTTGTGTGTGTGTGTGTATGCATTTTTGTGGGTAGACAGAAGAGCCCAGAGGGTGCTCAGCTCAGACAGAATCATTATTTTGTGACACACAGATGAAGGGGTGGCCTTGAAAAGGACAACATACACACACGCACACACACACACACACACACACACACACACACACACACACACACACACACACACACGTATGGAGACACAAAACATTTTTGCATTACATTGCATCTGGTGTCAGGGTTTTACAGAAGAGCATCTGGACCATTACACTTGTTGCTCCTTCCTGCTCTTTGCTCATGAAAAAGACAGTTGATGTTGAGACAATAAAATCTGGTGTTTTCCTGATAATTTCAATATCAGCTATGGTATTTCAATTTCTATTTCAAATCATAACAGGGAATAAAGAAACAGAGTAGAAGACATTAATAATGATATGATTGTTTCCCTTGCAGATGAATTCATTTCAATCTCAGATGGATGAAAAGATGCAGGGAAGATGGATAGAGTAAAATTTGCATAGAGAGGTAGATGAACCAGGGAACAAAACAGAGACTGCTGCTGCTTTTAGTGCTAATATATCGTAGCATTAGAAATAAAACTTCACTTGAGAAGAGCAGATTAAAATTTCTACTGTTATTATATTTGATAGATCCTTAAAGACAAGTTAATTTCTATTTGACTTAAATGAAACTTCTGCCATGGGTAAAAACCATCCAATCACTAAACTGTTTGAAGACGTATGGACATATGCCAACTATTCAAACTATGGATCTGCTTGTAGCTGATTTACATTATGCAGTCTCACACAATGGGAAAATTCACTCAACAACCCAACTTGTGAACATCATCCTCAGATGGATGAATACAGTCATAATTTCCAGAGAAATGATAAAATATTCATTTAGTTTCCAGAAAAAGATTGTAATATTAATTTACATGTCGGTAGAAAATCAAGAAGCAGCTTGGAAAAGCAAGGGAATCATAATCTCATGCCTGCTCATTTTATTTTAAGATGTATCTTAATCATCCTGCTTTGGTTGAAACAAAACAAATCAATAAATGCAATTATAGCTAGATAAATTGATTTAACTAACTGCACTGTTTTGAGCCTGACTGACTCTACTAGACTCACTGTAAGCATCAGTAGAAACAAATGTAATGTTGGCCCAATATAATCTATTAGTAATTGCTATCATTATATTTCAATGTAATATCATTCTCCCTCTAATTAAAAGATGTTTTCATGCCTGACAATTTCATTGAGTTGAGTTGAGTCCAATTCACATACAGTAAAACAACATTTCAAAGGTATGTGCCGTATTCAAAAGCTGAATGAATGGATGAGTGAGTGAGTGAGTGAGTGAGTGAGTGAGTGAGTGAGTGAGTGAGTGAGTGAGTGAGTGAGTGAGTGAGTGAGTGAGTGAGTGAGTGAGTGAGTGAGTGAGTGAGTGAGTGAGTGAGTCACTGTTTTAAAGCTGTGCTACGTCGTTGAAAACATCATGATTGCTTTTTGGTACATATGTGAAGTGTTTGGTGAAAATTACACAAGTACAAACTTTTTTTTTTTAAAGGAAATCCCTTCAAATTAACACAATTGTTTTATTAAACACTGAAATTAATATGACAAAGTTAATCAATAAAACAGTGAATTAAGGGAGTTGAAACTTTTTGCTCTTTTATATAATAAATTAATTGCATCATGTTTGGGTGCTTAACTGTATGAACTAATGTAATGGTGGCACAGCAGTATAAGTCTGAAGATTTTAAGGTAGCAAAAATTGGTATCTCCTCTCTACCACCTTTGTTTTTTGTGCAATTTTTTTCCTCTTTCCTCATTCTTCATGACAAAACACTGACACAGATAGATAGATAGATAGATAGATAGATAGATAGATAGATAGATAGATAGATAGATAGATAGATAGATAGATAGATAGACAGACAGACAGACAGACAGACAGACAGACAGACAGACAGACAGACAGACAGACAGACAGACAGACAGACAGACAGACAGACAGACAGACAGACAGACAGACAGACAGACAGACAGACAGATAGATAGACGGATGGATAGATGGATAGATGGATAGATGGATAGATAGATAGATAGATAGATAGATAGATAGATAGATAGATAGATAGATAGATAGATAGATAGATAGATAGATAGATAGATAGATAGATAGATAGATAGATAGATAGATAGATAGATAGATAGATAGATAGATAGATAGATAGAAGTGTGTCAAAAAATGAGATGTAGTCTGGCCGTTCACACTGACGAAGAATCTACACAAACATCTGTATCCACTGTATGTGGACTGAACACTATTTAACCCTGACACTATGCAAAAAACTGCACAACACTCTCAACACAGTAGTGTGATGTATACTGTATGTCTAAATATAATATCTAATGAGGCCGTGTTATTGGGTCATAACATATAAGTCAGTCTGAGCATTATACAATCTGTGTAAAGTGATGTCTTTGTATGCGTTTGTATTCGATGGGGAGTGGAAGGATGCAACAGGAGCGAGGGAATCATTGGACAAAAAAGGGTGAAATGAAATGTATGTCTGGTCAGCACTCCTCCTGCCATCTGACATCAGCTCAATTTAAATTGGACATAGAAAACAGGCATACACACCGACTTTGATGGTTCAACAAGCGTGAGTATAGCTGACTCACTGCTTTCTGGTCACATAGTAAATCTGTCACTACAAGTACTTAAAAACCCACATGTCATTCATCTTAAAACTGAGCACAGAGGGAGAACAGAGAGTAGGAGGAAAGCAATCCCAGGTGTTTACCTCCATCCAAGGTCAGACTGTTTGATTAGTTAGATTGCCATGTGGTAGATGCCATCTACAGCAGGGGAGAAAATAGTCTCAATATGGCCAGTTTAAGCGTATCCCCAGAGCAGCTGAGCTGGGAGGTAAACGGCGCTTCATCTCCCGTGGAGCCGTGTTTGTAAAAGTTTTGTCAAAGTCATTCTCAAACAAAGGAAAATCTCAACAGACTCTGCAAGCTCTTTCAGGAAATGTGTCATTCTCAGAAAGCCCATGAATCTGGTAGTCCTTTTCCACACAGCATGTCGTTTCTTCCAAGTGTGATGAGGTCAGCTTTATGGAACGCTGTGCGTTTTGTCATTTGGTTTATTTTGGCAGTGTTCTCATTATTGTACTGCATGTAATGTTAGTTTTGTTTGTTTTTTGGTTTTTTGAAAAGCACAAAGATGCCCCAGCTGTGTACCAGTGATATGTTTGTGGAGTAGCATTTATATGTGACTCCTTTAAAAGTAAAACAGCTCATTACTTTTGGTACAGCCTTGAAAGTTTGTGAGTTATATTTGCAAGGCGTACACAAAACCTTGCCCCTGCAGACCATTCACTATCTAACACTCAAGCAATTTTGCTAGGTACATCCAGTCAAATTGATGTTCAACAACCACAAAATAATGTTTAAACATTATTTTCTCTATGGCCAAATAGTATATCATCCCCAACTCTCACAGGAACAATGATGGGTGGATTTAATGCATGAGATGCAGAGCCTCAGCTCACCTCGCCACATCTGAAGATGAAGAAGCACGATGGGCTTATCATTAACAGCTGAGAGAAGGAGAGTCGAGATTGTGATACAGAGAATAATGGATTGACACACTTGAAAAGGGTCTTTTCACTGGTAAAAGAACGATAAAGAGAAAGTTAGTGCGAAAATAAGGGATAAGGAGAACGTAAAAATGACTAATAGTTCAGTTCCCACCTGAAAAAAAAACTCATTTGGAGAGCTCCATCTCTGCAGGAAGCTGAATTCATGTGCAGCACATTGCAGCCTTTCTCTTTCAGCCGCACCACCAGACACACAACTGCTCAGTCAATGAGTGACTGAAAGCAGCATCGTTACTCCAAAGTGTGTGGCCCCCCTACAGCTAAACCAAGGTGGGCCCTTTTCCTGTAGCACAAAGCAGATTGGTTTCAACATCTTTTGTAGCAAGTAAACTTCTAAATTCAAAAGCACAAACTTTAACAACACTTTGGAACACCAAGGAGTTGCTATGCAGTTGATTACAGTGATCAGATTCTAAACTCGAGCAGCTTTTCAACATTGCAGGCTAATAAAAGTCACAAATGGAAAAACTTGAGCTAGTCCTGGAAGTTGAACTCAAACTGCTTTGCTGAATACACAGGGATACACAAAAAAATATGACATGCCTCATTCTTCTAAATCATCAATGAACACGCCATCAATATATTTAAGGAACAAAACATTCGCATCTCTCCCTCCGCATCTGCCTGATTCTATGTTCACGTTTCCCCAATGCCTACCGCTTGGCTCTGGTTAAGGAGGTAAGAAGTTTTATCAACACTCTCCATCATCTCTGTTTAAATAAATCTATGGGGAGTGATGAGGTTGGAGCCCAGGCACCAAAACCTAAATATGTTGTACTGCTGTAATGACAAACATTTTAAATTCATGAGTTGTCTGACTGAAATGTCATCACAGTGCTGGTCCTGGTGTGAGTGTGGAGTCTGTCAATATTATTCTGTTTTCAACTCATCATTCTTCATTATCACTAAATTCAATTGTGGGAGTTACTAAGATGTGTGAAACAAGTTTTTTCATCAATCAGGTGATACTACTAAACTATAATCATTATCATATATATTATTTTTAAGAAAAAGGCAAAATAACATCAGTCTTTTATTATAGGCTTGCAGAAGAATATGTATGTGCGACTGTGTTGGTGTATCGATGAGCAAATTCCCATACCACCTATTCTGGTCCAGACTGCAAGCATGTTTATTTTCAATGCTCAGGAGGGCCAGAACCGACAGTCTCTCCTGAACCGCAGTTCTTCCCAGTCATATTTTAATTAGTTTGTGCTCTGAGAAGGATCTTTGGGTGTGTGCGACATGCCACAGGAAGTATTACAAATACTTTAATAGCTTTGCCTACATTAGGGACTCTTGGTAATATGGAGTGGTGCTTTGCGAATATAAAGTGCACCAAATCATGAACGGAGCCATGTCAAATTTTCTTTATGGCAGAGAATTATGTGAATCTCCACATAATTTGATTTTTGTATAGATCAGCTAGGGTGGTTGTGATTTATATACTTCATATCATTGGACTATAGTGGGCATAAAACGCTAAGCTTCCACTACTACATCTTGCTTGCCACCGAACCTTTGTGAGTAATGACGGCACCAACACATGTGGCTGTGTGCAGGATACTGAAAGCACAGAGGTTCAAAAAATTAGCGTGCTAGGGGGTTTGGGCCCTGAGTCCCCTGACCTGCATTTATAAGACAAGTCAAAAATACAATATTCATAGCTTTAAAATTACGTCTGTGGGCAGCAACATAAATCCTCTGACAAGCAGCAATGCATGACAATCGGGTTAAATGTTGCAGTAAATGATCTGTCCTCCATGATTTTTTCTTGCTCTGCCTCTGTTTTCACCCTCTGTGAAATTCGTCTATCATTTTTCAATTGTCCCTCCTGTCAAATCGTTTTAATAATAATTGAGTTGAATTGTCTATACCTTATTTATTTCATCTTTTGCCCAGTGTGCGGAAGTACAGAACTACCATGTTGAGCAAAGAGATGTAGTAGGGACAAAAACATTCACTCCCACCCAAACATACCCAAACAATGACAGTGGTGATTTTTTTTTGAGACAGGCATTGGTGTTGTTATTTTCAGGCAAAGCTTACTCTGTTATTATGTGTATTTATGAAAAATTACCGACCTACAAAACTTGGTGACCTCAGCAGTTATTGCAGTCATGTTTACAGCTCCATAAAATAGTGAAAAACTCCTCTCCATGAAATAGCTTTTCATTTTCTCATATAACAATATCACAATGACAAAAGCTTAAAATTTAACAAATTTATGACCAAATATAGGGCTGCACGGTGGCACAGTGGACAGCGGAAAGATGGGTGGAAAGATGTATGCAGAAAATGGAAAGTCTGGGCAGACTGTAAGGAGGACTGTTAACTTCCTTGCAGGTCACGAGTCTGTTGGAGCCTATTCCAGCTGGTTATGAGAGAAAGGTGGGGTACACCCCAAACAAGATGTCAGCTCATTGTGGGACCATATGAAAGACAAATAACCATTCACAAACAATTTAGTGTGACTAATTCACCTAAGTGCATGTTTTTAGAGGTTGGATAAAGACATCGGGAGAGCATATAAACTCTGCACAAAAAGAAATCAAACCTGAAACCTTCTTGCTGTGAGACTACAGCGCTACCCACTGCGCCACCATGCCGCCCAGAAGGAAAGTTATGGAGTATAAATAGGTGGCCATTTTACTTCCACACACATTGTGCAAGAAATGGAGATATGAGTGAGCCACTGCATATAATGTGAACTAGATGCTGAAAACCAGGCTAGAAAAGCACACAGACACACAATGTAACAGAATTAGTCTGTGGACTGATGTACACCTCATTCAGGTGGAAACAGTTGTGTGCGGCTGGACAAGACGGAAACAGAACTTTGCTGTTCCAAGCAAATTTAGCACCACTTAAGCACCAAAAAAGCACCATCTTTAATTAAAAAAAAAATTCGACCAACCACTTTTATGAAATAATGTCAATAACGCTTGACTTGGTGCAATTTGGTACAATTCTCATATTTAACAAGTGCCTGAGAGACTTGTACTGATCTTTAATTTACAATATATTCCACAGCAACCACTAAGATGTGGAAGGCCTCTATTAGATCCACAGTCTTTATTTGTCTGTTCCTGGATGTCAGGCTGATACCTATCATGTCTCATGAGATGTCCCATTGCTGATTGGCAATATACTAATGAGACATTTGCCTTTCAGGCTGTTAGTTCATCTGTTTAGATCACTGATTTTTCATCACTGACATTTGCCTCCTTGATAAACTTACAGTAAGTCCTCCTACATTTATTGTCCCTATCATTCTGCTTCATCAGCTACCCTGAAAGCACCCTTTTCGGATCATATTAATATGCCATTTCTGCTGATAACTTTTATGCAGAGAGCTTTTATCCCCCTCAGATGTACTGTGGTCACACTCTCCTCCCTCACTGCAGTGTTTCCCTTTACCTCATCAAAGAAACAGTGACACAAACTGCCATCTACTGTTTGAAATACAGTGCTGCACCACTGATGTCTCTAAACTTCCACTCATCTTACCAGCAAACAGTTCACAATTTTGGGAATAAGTTGCAGCTCATTTAAAATGCTTAATGGTTGGTTGAATTTCGTTTTAATGCTGCTGCATTTCCATTTATAAAGATGCCGGACTGAAAGCACCATGCAGGACCATTTAGTTGCCACTTCCATTCAAAACAGCTTAGTGAGGTAGTCCTCAAGGTACTAACTTTTTACTTACAGACATTCATAGGCACGGGTAACCCCGCAACGCCATATCCAACTACAGCACTGAAGTTTCCCTTTCTACAACAACACATGGTAAGCAGCTTGACATTAACTCCCCATAGATGCAGATTTCACATGTCTTGTCAAAATAACTCAGGAAATATATGACTAAGTAAAGAGTTTACTCTGATGTCGGACTTCATGTGGTATTTTTGGCTTTCTTGTTGGCGCATCATCTGTAGCATTTCTTTTATTCACATCTCTGTGAACTTCTGAGGGGGAAACAAACATACAGTGTGTATATTTGCGTGGGAATGATTATGAACATCAAGACTACGGACAATTCAGGTCAGGTTTAAAGTTAAGTGGAGTGTCAGACTTTTGATTAGAAGCTAGAGATGTAAACGTTATGACAAGTTGTTATGGTACTACAGAATTTTATTTTGTAGTTTTTGTTAATTGTTTCTGCTATGTCATCTTAGAGAGCAGTACTTTCATATTTAGAGTAGTAACTGCATTTAAATGACCTCAAAAAGCAATTAGAAGAAGAAGTAGTACACTTTATTAATCCCACAAGGGGAAATTACATTGTCACTCAGGTATACATTCTGTGTTAGCTTTTTAACAGAACACAGCACACAAGGGAGCCTGTAAGCATGCAGTTAATACACACACAACAAACTACACCCGTTGGGAGGCAGAGTGACGGGCAGCGGCTTCGGGAACGTGCCCCAAAGTGAGCAGCTTGTAGGTGGAACGGCGCCTTGCTCAAGGGTGCCTCTGCAGTGGCTGGGAGGTGAGCTGACACCTCCCACCGTCAGCTCACACTCCGGTGATATCATGGCAGGAGCGTGATTCGATCCACCGATGACTGGGGCAAACTGTCTGCAAGACATATGCTCTACCACTGAGCTACTGCCGCCCCTATTATACATTAAAATGTAATAAATAATGACTCACGAACAATTCACTGTAAGAAAACTCTCTCTGACCCAATTGTGTTCATAGGTTGAGGACAACCTGCATAGCAAAGTCACACATCCCTCATATACTATTCACACTAAGGCATAAGAATGGTCTCCCAAGTGCTCAGTATTGATTAACAGCTGTTTCTTTTCATGTAAAGTTTTAATATTCACCAAAAATAACATTTAATACCAACAAAAGCCCGCGGTGCACTGGCGTCATGCCCGGTGTATACCCTGCCTCACGCCCTATTCCGCCGAGATAGGCTCCGGCTCCTCGTGACCCGCTGCGGCGGATGTAGCGGTGGTAATCTGAAGATGACTGATTGACCAACAAAAGCTTGCTTGAAATCGAACTTCCATGTCTGTTTTTTGTTGTAAGCATTTGGTTGTAGAAATAGATAACACACAGTCATACAGACGTGATGAGGGAGGAGGGCTGCTGAGTCGGTGTCTGCAGAAAACAGATTTATTAAAGGGAAAATTGACCTGTGGTAACAAATGCACATCCTATGTCATTTTCTGACAAGACACAGCAGGATCGTGAGCCTTAATGAACCTTCATGAATAGTCATGAATTTTAAGATACAGTTTTGATCCCCGTGAAGCTGCACAACTGCATCCATCCATGAAGTTGGGAGGGAGGCAGCATCTTGCCCAAGGACACTTCATCTGTGCAGATGTTTGCATGGGGCTGACTTGCAAAAATACCCATTGGTTGAAAACATTCCACCCTGATAAGGAGAAGTGGATTGTTGCCTCTGGCAAGAGGGAAATAATACAGCTGTTCAGTTTGGGGTTCAGTTGGCTTCAAAGGTTCAGGAGTCTAGTTTTTTTGCCAAACTCAATCTTATTTTAAACACATCTGTCCTTTTCTCTAATTCATGAGCCAGCTGATGGATTAGCATAAAATGAAAGTGCAGCTATTAGCACTGTCAGAGCAGCGTAGCTTTTACAGAAAGGAGACAGGATGATTAAGTATTACCTGTTCACTTAAAAACATAAGGCAAAACAAAGTGCATGGAGCAATTTTTAAACTGTCCTGGAAGTACGAGCACTTAAAACCCCCTTGCAATATGCCTCCTGCAAAAAAAATTAGATTTTCTTTCAATATATTTTGGCTGAGCTTTTAAACATTTTGCTTCAAAAATGTGTCTTTTAGCAAGAGCTGTTCTTCATGTATGCCATCTACTGATATCCTTGTGTTATGTGGCACAGAATCAAATGAATATATTACAGATTGCATCTTCCTGACACATAAATATGTTGGTTTAAAAACTTTGTCATATTCAGTCGTCACACTCAGACAAGTTATGTAATAGCATACGTAGAAAAAGCTGGATTATGTGTAAGCATAGGAACAGTAGATGTGACTACAGCTGTATTTTTCACTGCGTGGGTGTGGATGGGACTGACTCTGGGGACAGCAGAAAGTACTGCAGGCTTCTGGAGGTGGTGCAAGCCCAATTAAATGAAACATCTGCGATGGAAGGATAACCCCAGTGTCATACGTCAACACA
The DNA here is from genome assembly GCF_040054535.1 of Antennarius striatus. Classification (NCBI taxonomy): domain Eukaryota; kingdom Metazoa; phylum Chordata; class Actinopteri; order Lophiiformes; family Antennariidae; genus Antennarius; species Antennarius striatus. The sequence continues at coordinate 8,759,718 of NC_090791.1, read as the reverse complement.
CAGATTCAACCATATAACATTGTGCAGAGGATGAATATACCAGTTGCATAGATTTGATGTGCTCTTTAAAAGTGACTACCCGTGGGTTAGAAGTTCACCCTTTTGACCGTGAATGCTGCTCACACTGGATTTTAGCATAACGAGCTGTAGCATGAACTCACATTTTATTGAAGACATGGATTGCATTGAAACAATTGCAAAAAGGTACAGATTTTTTTTTCTTTTATATCAGTGAATTAAATAATTAAAGATTAAATCAACTTTTATTAATCCCCAAAAGGAAATTATTTTTCCATTCAAGTGTTAGTCTATGTTGTTAATTCACAAGCATAGTCTTGTTCTTCTTCTTCTTCTTTTCCTTTCGGCTTTTCCCTTCAGGGGTCGCCACAGCGAATCAATTGCCTCCATCTAACCCTGTCTTCTGCATCCTCCTCTCTCACACCAACTACCTTCATGTCCTCTTTCACTACATCCATAAACCTCCTCTATGGTCTTCCTCTAGGCCTCCTGCCTGGCACTTCAAAACTCAGCATCCCTCTACCAATATATTCACTATCTATCCTCTGGACATGTCCAAACCATCTCAGTCTGGCCTCTCTGACTTTATCTCCAAAACCTCTAACATGTGCTGTCCCTCTGATGTACTCATTCCTGATCCTATCCTTCCTGGTCACTCCCAGAGAGAACCTCAGCATCTTCATCTCTGCTACCTCCAGCTCTGTCTCCTGTCTTTTCCTCAGTGACACTGTCTCTAGACCAAACAACATCGCTGGTCGCACCACAGTTTTGTACACCCTTCCTTTCATTTTAGCTGAAACTCTTCTATCACACATCACACCTGACACTTTCCTCCACCCGTTCCATCCCGCCTGTACACGCTTCTTCACCTCTTTTCCACACTCTCCATTGCTCTGGACTGATGACCCTAAGTACTTAAAATCCTCCACCTTCTAGATCTCTTCTCCCTGTAACCTCATTCTTCCACTCGGGTCCCTCTCATTCACACACATGTACTCTGTCTTACTGCGGCTAACCTTCATTCCTCTCCTTTCCAGGACAAACCTCCACCTCTCTATCTTCTCCTCCACCTGTTCCCTGCTCTCACTACACATGTTTGCACATCTGCAAACATCATAGTCCATGGAGATTCCTGTCTAACCTCGTCTGTCAGCCTGTCCATCACCATAGCGAACAAGAAGGGGCTCAGAGCTGATCCCTGATGCAGTCCCACCTCCACCTTGAACTCCTCTGTCACACCAACAGCACACCTCACCACTGTCTTACAGTCCTCATACATGTCCTGTACCGCTCTAACCTACTTCTCTGCCACTCCAGACTTCCTCATACAATACCACAGTTCCTCTCTGGGCGCCCTGTCATAAGCTTTCTCCAGATCTACAAAAACAAAATGCAGCTCCGTCTGGCCTTCTCTGTATTTCTCTATCAACATCCTCAAAGCAAATACTGCATCTGTAGTACTCTTTTTTGGCATGAAACCGTACTGCTGTCCATTGAAGTCCACACCAATGACAACTCTCTCACTTCTAGGTATGCTCTGCATGACTTCATCAAAATCCAGCCAGAATTTCTCCTTCTCCTCCAGCTCACATCCTACCTGTGGAGCATACCCACTAACAACACTGAACATCACACCTTCAATTTCTAGCTTCAGACTCATCACTCTATCTGACACTCTTTTTACCTCCAGGACATTCCTAACAAACTGCTCCTTCAAGATAACTCCTACTCCATTTCTCTTCCTATCTACACCATGATAGAACAACTTGAACCCTGCTCCTAAACTTCTAACCTTGCTACCTTTCCACCTGGTCTCCTGGACACAAAGTATGTCTACCTTCCTCTTTTGCATTATGTCAACCAACTCTCTACCTTTTCCTGTCATAGTTCCAACATTCAACGTCCCTACTCTCAATCCTATGCTCTTGGCGTTCCTCTTCTCTCTCTTCCTACGGGCCCATTTTCCTCCTCTCCTTCGACCAACAGTAGTCCAATTTCCATCGGCACCCTGTAGGTCAACAGCACCAATGGCGGTCGTTGTTAACCCGGGCTTTGACCGATCTGGTATGGAAGTTGTAGGTTTGATTCGCATGTTTGATTTGGCAAAAGTTTTACGTCGGATGCCCTTCCTGACACAACCCTCTGTATTTATCCGGGCTTGGGACCGGCACGATAAGACACTGGCTTGTGTCCTCTTGCGGCTACATTCACAAGCATAGTCTATACAGTATATTCTGTATGTGTACAGGCCAATCTCATACACACACACACACACACACACACACACACACACACACACACACACACACACACACACACACACACACACACACACACACACACACACACACACACACACACACACACACACACAGGGGCCCTGTAAGCATGCAGATAAGAGGTAGAACGGCGGGCAGTTCCGTCGTGGTGGGCCCGTAATGAGCAGTTTATAAAGGGATGGTGCCTTGCTCAAGGGCACCTCTGTAGTGCTCAGATGAACTGACACCTCTCCACTGCCAGCTCACACTCAGAAATATTTTGCCCGACATGAGTCTTAAAGCGGCCGATTACTGGTTTCAGACAAGTATCCGGTACAGACAACGCAATTTGGACGAGTACAAGCATTCTTTGAGTAAAACTCGACAATACTTGTGCCCGTTCATTCATTTTCCTGACCGCTTCATTGGCTTGCGCGGGTCACGGGTAGCTGGAGACTATCCCAGCTGGCATAGTTGAATGAAATTCCTCCTCTGTGATTGTCCAGTTACGTCTCTACAGAGACACTACAGGGACACTCTGCCCCACTCTCACACACACAGACATTGACTGATTTTTCTGTGCGTGGCTTCACTGTAGCTCGTGTTGCTTTCCTTAGGTTTTCTTCAGCTTGCCTCTATTTTGGTCTATTTAAGGTTACTTGGTGAACCTTTTTTCTTGTTTTGTGTGTTTGCATGTACACGGCGCATTTTAACCAGACAGACCTGAAAACTGCTCGTGTCACATCGGTCACTGCCTCCTCTCCAGTCTTTTTTTTTGTATATATACCTGCTACTTTGACACATTCTCACTTCAGTTCAAATTAAATTTATATGCTGTATAGATGTTTTACTGTTACATAGCGTGCGCACACACACACACACGCACACACACACACACACACACACACACACACACACACACACACACACACACACACAAACACACGTGCTCTCTCTATCTCTCTTTCTCCCTCTCACACAGTCACTCAGACACACATACAGTATGCACAAACAGACACACACAAGAACACACGCACACACACCTTAATAAACTTTATTTAACTTTGTGTGGAAAAAATGGCAAAAACATCAGGTGGTAAAAATTATAAATGAAGAAAAAACTTTTTTAAAAATTTCCTTTTAAAAAAATTAAAAGGAAAAAAAATTAGAAAGTTGTGTTGAGTATGAAAATTCTTGCTCATGCATACTTTGTAGTTCAAAATTTCCTATTGCATGCGTTTTATTCATTAATGCACTTAATGTTCTGAGTTTATAAAAAACTTACGTAAATAGTTCCTTTACTATTTTGATCAAAAGCATTGAATCTCAATTCTGAGGCTGTTCTGTAAATATTCCTTTATACACTTAAGAATATTCATGTTCTAAGTAAAAAACTAAAAAACATAAAAAACTTGTTCTCTAAATAGTTCTGTTACTTTTGGGATCAAAAACATTGATTTGATTATAAATTTTAAGGCTGTTTTGTAAATTGTTTTTAAATTAACAATAAATATAGCAACTTCTTATCAAACCATATCAATTTCAGACATATAATAATGTAGTGATTTAAGCCCCACCCATTTCCAGTCAAACCACCCCCACTTTCGGTTTAAGCCCCGCCCATTCCAAGTACAGATACGGATACAGATAATTTAGATGGTTGAATAGATATAGGTAGTGGTGTACTCACTCAGCCCTAGCGGCTACCTTCTGGTCCCCAGCCGTGGGTTTTGGTGGACTGAGCTGCGGCCTCCCCAAATAAAAACATTAATAAAATGAAAATAAATAAATAAAGATAAGTGTTCCCGTCAAAGCAGTGCGTGTACAGCCATTTACTGAAACTTACTTGGATGGCTGAAGTTACTTCAGATGTACATCAGAATTTCCCATTTTTCATTGAATTGCACATCCCTACAGTACATCTGTTTACCCACTTAAACCATGACAAATATGTTTCTGAGGCTACATTTGTTTTTCCTTAGTGCGCAAGCACAACAAAACTGGATTTCATAAAAGCATTGTGGATAAAAAAAAACCAAAAAAACAACAACACTTTACTTAGTGATAAAACAGTTCAGAAGAAAACATTCCATTAAGCCAAATTTCGGAAATGAAATAAGGTCTCCTTTATTTCATAGCACTGCCTGATTTCTGTTTGTATTTATTCTACATTTTTATATCAGGGGTTTTGCATAAGCCCTTGTCTTGTGAGGTTTACATATGCAGGGAAAGAAAAAGCATGAATCCCCACGCATTGTCATCTCAAAACCAAAAAAAAGGATGCAAAGTAAACCCTGCTGTTTCCTAATGTGTTTATGCCCCACAATGACAATGTGATGGAGCAGTAATACCATAATCTATGCAGAAAAAGGAAAAGAAGAACAGCTGACAATTCAAAGGAGAGAATTCAATAAACCAAATGGTAATAGCTTAGAAGGACACAAAATTGCTGCAGAACATCTAAAAGCAATTCTTTAAAAAAAAAATAAACCAGCATTAGATGTGATAAAGCATGTATATACAGGAAAAAAGCTCTTATTTTTAAACATAAATGATTTATACTAAAAGACAACTTCCTCTCTGTAGACTGCAAACTGCGATGCCTGTGGGAACAGCAGGCAAAGACCCGATTACCTCTAGGTTTTTGGCTGGACTTTATGGCTGCAAGTGGTTTTTTACAGGTAAGACCAGGAGGGCTCAGCCTTGGTGTCTACTTGAGCCGTGATATGACACAGAGTGCAGTAACCAGACAGAAATGGAAAAGAAATAGATCAAATAAAGGTCTGGACACCAGAGGACAGATAAAGAAGGTGTTGCATTTTCAGAACTCACTCTCACTATGACAATCTCCCTCTCTCACTCTGAGATAAGCACATATAAAATACATTCACAAAACTGCCCCAAATTTATTTATGCTTTACAGAACAAACACATTATGTACACATCATGTCTCTGCTCACTGAAACAACTCACTGGAGCAGAAACCCCTACTCTGATTACTGTATTTGTGTGTGTCTCTTTCCATCTGGTAGAAAATACAGTACAAAAATACTCTTTTCCTCCTCCTTGCTGCAGTTAAATTCTCCAGTACACTAATGTGCATGAGAAAGCACATGACAAAATGAATGGATGATATGGAGTGCTCAGTCAACTTTACTGCTGAAATGGTTGGCCAGATTTTACTTTCTGATGATCTTAGTTTAAGTTTTAACAAACCACCCTGCTAGTGTGCTACTAAAGGAACAGCACAGCAACTGGAATTATATTCAGGTAAGAAATAGCTACCAAATGACCTTGTTTTAGTCAATCTAATTGCCATTAATTCTCAATCAAGTATACAACTATTGCTATTTTTAAATGTTAAGTTTTAAGACTGTGAGTCAACTTGTAAAACTGTCCCATCTATTTTCTAATGTGATAACAAAATAAAATAATAAAATATAGGCTTCTCCTTTGGTGCCTTGCCCACAACTCAACTTTTTTTGACTTCTCGCATTTCTTTGTGCTCCTGGATTTTTTCTGTTCAACTACGAATGCAGACTTCTCCCCTGGTGTTCTACACATGGGTCCAAGCCCTATCCATGATACCAAACAGTTCGCTAAAAATAATAAAACAGCCACAATGTTTTAACTGAGGTAGAAGAGGAAAACAGCTTGTTATAATCACTTTTTTAGTGATTATAACGTTCTTTTTAGTGGTTTTTTTTGTATTTTGACCATTCAGATTGGTTGGTTGGTTGGTCGGTTGGTTGGTTGTTTCCTCAAGAAAATCCCTGGCAACCTTCTAACCCTGCCACCATGGATTGTTTGTGAAAGCATTCTTTATTTGTGATTAATCTACAGGTCTGATCAACAGTAAATATCAAGCTGACATTTTTTATAACATTTGTGAGCAAACACTACAAAACAATGACATAATTAAGTCAAATTAACATTTACTAACATATTCATATTATTATGTCACAAATAATAAATAAAATCATTCTACAGATTGCAAAAAGCATTTATTTCTAATTAATCAATCCATTTGTGTTGCTATTGTGTTGCTATGGTGATGTTATAAGGGCCACTGGCATGCTGAGTGCTGTTTTAGCTTACAGAGTAAACTAATCCTGAAAGACAGAGCTTCACAAAACACTCACATGTTTCGAAATTAAAAGTGCAGGTATTTTTATTTTATAAATCATTACAGCATCAAATCTGACATGTTTTTAGTTTTGCTTTTTACAAATCTGAATGTGTAGTTTGTAGATGATATCTATTTTGTGCTCTGATTGGCTTGCAGTCCTGTCATAATCATCTTTTTTTGAAGATGTAAACTTTTCACAACTTGAAATGCCAGCTTTTTACAGGAGCAATTGTTTAGTTGAGTTAAAATAAATTAAAAACAAATCGACATTTCCATTGAGACTCCTTCAATCAACTATTCCAGTATATTCCGTTTTAGCATCACTGATCACTCAGCGATTCAGAGTACAAACGCTGTCATGTGAGTTTATTTTTTGAGTATAAAACCAAAATATTATCAATTTTATCTTGGAACTTGGATCTTAGTAGGATGATGAATACAGATAAGTGCCAGATTATACAGGTAGTCCTCAACATAGGAACATACAACTTCCGAATATTCAGAGATAACAACAAATATTCACCTATTATACTGCAGTTCCCCTTTCTGCCACAAACCCTGATGAGCAATCTCCAAAACTCATCTTCCCATCTTGTTCTTCTTTGTTGTTGTCTCAATGAGTATGTCAGCACGTCAGGCTTCATACCTTGAATACTTTATTGTTTATCATGGATGATAAAGTAAAGGCTACTGAAGACCATGGTAGTGGTAACCATCTCTGTGATGACAACTCTGCCTTTCACCAGCAATAATTCCCCCTTCTCCTCCTTTAAATCAGAGGTTACATGATACATGACTGTACAGTGGATGTCCAAATCAACAACTGATTCTAGATGTTGTTGGATGTGCTTAAAAAAACTGGTCGACAGTTCCTTGAAGTGTTTTCTTCTCTGTCTCCCCAAGGATGTTGTTTTTTATGTCCCGTTATTGTTTCTGAGTCTTGGGGAATAGTACTTTCGTATTTTGAGCAGTAATGGTATTTAAATGACCTCAAATGGTGTTCATAATTTGAAATGTAATAAATAACAACTTTTGAACAATTCAACTTACGAACAACCTCCTGGAACGAATTGTTTTTGTATGTTATCTTCTCGAGTCCTGGTTTTGAGGGGAGTACATTTCAAATGGGTAATTCGATGTTTGACACAACACTAGAGCTCCTACATCAACTGAATGTGCACTTCCCACCAAGATTTTGAATCTAGTCTTGTTCCATTGGTTCCCAGAGGTCAAACTTGGTGGGAAAAGGAGATAGATAAGGGGAGAGAGTGCTTGTTTGTGTGGTAAACTTGTGCCCTCCTTTTAGAGTTGCTCTCAAAGTGCTGGCTTGGCTGTTTTGAAGAAAGGGAATACTGAGGAAGTGCAAAAGGAGCATGAGGACAGAGAACAAATTTGCCCAGTGCTCACAGAAGCAGAGGTCGCTCAATTATGACCACCTCCTCCGCCCTTGCCCTCGTTATTACCTCCTATGTCTGGTTTGCTGCATCTGTCAGACACTTAACCCTGCTGGACTAATAAGTAAGTGTGGGAGTTGACAGCAGCCTGAGGTTTCAGGATAGCTGACTGCGTTCGAAATAATCAGGCTGGGCACTATCCCGAACAAGGCTACCATGACAGCAGAAAGAAGTAATTAGAGATGGGAATAATAAATGTTCACATGTCTAATGTATGTATAAAATGAGATGCGGACGGAGAGAGAGAGGGGGACAAAGAGAGAGAGAGAGAGAGAGAGAGAGAGAGAGAGAGAGAGAGAGAGAGAGAGAGAGAGAGAGAGAGAGAGAGAGAGAGAGAAATATGCTCACACCTGAATACAAGTGATTACTCCCTGAGAACATAAAGAGCTGGTCCATGCAGAACTAAGACTTTATTAACTGAGAGACTATTTAAACATGGAGAAGAGAAGTGGAAGGATGAAGAAAGGAATGAAGGGAGAGAAAAAAATTGTGAATGCAATAAGGCTCTTAATGGTGAAGAAAATATTAACAGGGCGAGGAGGCAGTGTCAAGGGCATAGTCAAATTCAATCCAAAATGCTGCTGTTATGGCTAGATGTGTTCTGTGATCCTTCATTTCTGTATCAATGTGTTATTTCCATATAACGAACTCCGAGTGACTGAAGCATCATGCACATTACTGTGGTTGATGGATCGCAACGTAATGAGTCACTTTTAGAACACTTTGTTGACCTTTTAATTTTATAGTCAGGTGACTGTACAAGTCACAACAAGTCGATTTATGAGGAATTTAAAAAACACCAAGTGTTTGTTTGGGAAAATATTTAGATCGACAAAATCTGGTGAGCACAATTGTAGAGTACAGTAGCATCAAGTGTGTCTTGCTTTGTCTCGGAATTTAAAATTAATTTCCCTGTGTGCTTCATAAACAGTCAACCAGGAAGGTACAAAGCTTTGCAAGGCTAAATTAATAATTATATTTATAAAAAGCCAGCGATTACTAAATACATGTAAATGTGTGGTTTGTGAAGTTCTTAAATGATGCAGTTTTCGATTCAGATAAATTGTCTAATTTAGGCAAATTTGTCATTTTAGAGTTAGAATGTCTTTGTGTTGGTGGTCTCAATCAACGTTTCAATTAAGAAAATTTGATAACTGACCTTTTTCTCTTTCAAAACATGACATTAGACTGAACAGTTTTTGATTTGGGAGATTAAATATTTATTATCCTTTCCATTGGAGCATTGTTGCGACCTCTTGATAATTCATAAATATTGATGGTCGAATAATATGATGAATCATTTATTAAGGATGCCTTGGGAAGTGACAGTCAACAAAACAACTTTGTAGAGGTTAAAAAGAATGCTATCGTTCATCTACTTTCGTTATTTCATTGATGGGAAACATTCCAGTGGTGCCAGCTTTCATATTTTTTGAACAGTAGTCCTTAAAATAAAGCTTGACGAATCCCATAAATTATTTTTGAGTATTTTTACAAAATTTAAATTTGAAAAAGAACTGAAACACAGGAAGGGACTGCATCTCGCACAGGCCCCTGACGTAAGAAAAAAATGTTCGTAGCAAATCTAAGGTAATCTTGTGCAGTGCAACTGAAATATTTTTGTCATTGTTTAAATACAGTTTCATGACACGAAAACAAGATTAAAAATCGGACTGTGAAGTTTTACTGCGCTTGGATTCTTCTTTTATTGGAGGAAGTTTGGCTATTGCAATTTTAAAATAAATGGTATACTGGACAGTAGGATCACACATCATCTGGTAGAAATTCTCATAAAATATGTGTTCCCTGATCTGTTCTTGTTGAAATGATATATGAGATACAGCCGACTTTCCTGACGTTTTAGGGCAACAACATGTAGTATGGAATATACCACATCCTGAGGTAGTAAGTACTGCCATGTGTGAGGCTCTGATATTAAAGGTACGTCATACAGTTATCACTCAAGCAACAACAAGCTGTAAATTCAGAGAAATCATAAAGGACAAACATTTTCATTAGATACAACTGAAGAATCAACTTAAAAATAACAACTGGTTTGTCACAAATTATACCATAGCATAACAATATTTGTAGTGGATGATTCTGCAAAACACCCATATTCATTCCATTTCTTTCTTTAAATCTGGCAGCTCATGTATAGACTTTTCTTTTTTTTTGTCACCGTGGGCATTTTGACAAGAAGTAGCAGGATAAACACAAGTTTTTACTAGTCATACTCATTAAGTTGAGCTCGATTCAGGTCGAATAAAGTCATAGTGCTGCTATTTGATGTCAGCTCTGTGAATGAGTTCTGCGAAAATGAAAACATAACTAACTTTAAGAATTAAACATGTTTCCTTGCTATCTTCTGACAAAATAGTTGCCTGGAATAAGGTCTGTTGTTAAATTCAAGATTAAATTGTTGTTACAGCAAATTAACTCCCAGCCATGTAAGAATTAGACAACCAAAACACGTTTTTTTACAGGCTGGAAGTTGGTAAAGTTACAGTAAACATTTGTTAATAGCATCTACATTAAAATGTATTGTTGAGCTGCAAAATTGTGAAGGAATCTTAATTTTTGTTCCACAATTAATGGGTTCAGTGTACAGCAACACCAGATTTTAGAAGCACATATATATTTTTTGAGGTGATGAATCATCCTAATGTTTGTGCATGTGGTAGACTAGAATAAATGAAGGATTGGTTTAAAAATTAAATCAGTTTACTGTAGCCGCTGACAGTTGAGCCTGTTTTGCATAATGGTCCAGAAGTAGTTCACTATGAGTAATTTCTGCCGAGACAGAGCACCTGGCACGTCTACTCAATAAGCACTCAGTCTACAGTATAGTGACACATTTTGCACAGTGAAAATAGGGATTTAATGAAACCACTCACACACAAGAGAGTGATACACACATTGCTGATAAATGTAATTGCTGGGAAGAGTTCAATTGCAGCCTGTAGAATATGAGGTTTTGACAAAGGTCTTCAACACTAGCGGGTGTATTGCACTTGACATCTTGTTAACATCTGTCCTTTCCGTCTAAGTTTGTCTTTGTCCCTTGCTGTCTCTCATTTGGCTCTGTCTGCATCTGTGCCTCCCCCTTATTTTTCATCTGCCATGCCATGCCCTGTTTCATTTTTGTTCCAGACCTGCCATTATACCATTAGATTCCTAAAATGTTAAGTAAGCATACTTAGCTAATGGCAAAAAAAACATGCATTAATAATGGTTGGTTGCCTTGCCATTTTAAAATTAACACTCAGTGAGTAATTAATTGGAAGACAGGCCAATGAGTTGCAAGTAAAAGATTGCCCATTGTTAGCCAATGACTTTAACCTTGGCTAACAATGGTTCAGACAGAAGTAAACAAGGAGCCAGGCCCCCTGTCTGTCTCTGTCCTCGTCCCGCCATATTCACCCTGTCTCCCTTAGTTGTTATGGAGATTAATGGAGAACTTAAATTCACAGTGAGGCCCAAAAGCTGTGATAAGAGAAGATTAAACCTGTCAAACACACTGTTACAGACAAGGAATGAAAAGGTGACCTGAAGCAGTCTGACGGTATCTCATCTCAGACAAACAAGGGATCAGGTCATCAATCGAGCAGGCAGCCACACTGAGGGGTCAGTGTCACATTTAAGGATTTATGGGAACTCAGCAAACTTTGTACCAGGACACAATGTTCTGATGACAATGTTTCGTATGTCAATATGTAAGCTACGAAACCAATGCTGGACGGTGGGAGATTCACAAAATCTTCATAACTTCTGTCTGCACATTCTTGTAGAACATTAAAATTTGAAAATGAAGCTCCTCATACTCAAAGATAACTCAGTGACCAAAAATGGACATGGCGGCAAGAGCTCAGTCCACTAAGTCTTGGGCTGGGAACCGGAGGGTTGCCGGTTCAAGATACGTGTGGGCCAAAATATTTGGATTGTGAACTGGCAGTGGGAGGTACCAGTTCACCTCTCAAGCACTGCTGAGTTGCTCTTGAGTAAGACACGTCCCCTTACAAATAGTTCATGGTGTGCACTATGTGACAGCTGCCCACCACAGTTATAACCTGTCACATTCGCCTGTTAGCCAATCATTTGCAAGGTGTCAAACTTAAAACATGCTCCCTCTATTTGATGTTATTCAGTTTTGTTTTTAGTACAGCAACATCCGCAAACACTTCCACTCCTTCACCACCTCAGCTAGTGGTACCTTACCACTGACCACCTCCAAGTGATTCCTCCCATCAGGACCTCCTTTCATGAAGTCGCATTCATCCAGGTCATGGTTGTTTAAATCAGTCCATTGGACATTAAGAAAGTTCCTTGACTACGTTTCATCTCTCATCCAAGAACCTTCTTCAGTTCTACTGGTAGTTGGTGTTGCCTCAATTTTTTAACCCCTGTGAGGTTTTCATGAAGTTGTCCTAATATTGAGCTCTACCCCTTACAACCATAAGATTCTAGGCTCTAGGGGAAGCCTCCATATAAATATCTGAAGAGCCTTATTAATCAAAAAGCTGTTGAAAGTCATCTACTTTCTGCCAAGGTCTAAACAACAAAGATTATATTTCATAAAGGCATGGTTAGCGGCACGTCGTGGGTCCAAATCTCTCTAACAGCCTGGCATCTTTCTGTGTAGAATTTGTAGGTCTTCTCGCTGGATTCTTCTGCCAACAAAAACATGCAATAGTTAGTGTAACAGAAGACAAGAATGTTGGTGGGAGTTGTTGTCTATCTTTCTTTATGCTCCCCTGCAAAAAACTGTTGGCTTGTCAGGGTGAACCCTGCCACAGGTCCAAAGTCAGTTGGGATAGACTCATACCTATCCCTGCTATAAGAGTCCATGCTACTTACCTGTTGTGATTTTAGGTTGCCCTCAGGGAATGCTAAGTACTTTTCAGAGCCCCTTCTCTTCTCCATAGCAGGAGCATATTCGATATTCAAAGGATGCATTTTTAAATGAGTGTTCCAATAAGGAGCCTCTACATTTCTCCAGGGAGAAGGAGATTTTTCTCTCTGAAAGGACATCAAGCTACAAAGTGGAAATTGTTGTTTGAAGTCATCCATCTGCATATGTATCCATGTTCAGTGTGTATGTGTGCATTCATGTGTTAAAAAAGCCTCCCCCCATTAACATATCCACATGTGTGTCTGTATCTGGTTTGCATGAGGGATTATACATGTTTGACAGGTGCAGTACTGCATGGAAAATTTAAGAATAAAACGTAATAAAGCTCAACTCTGTCAAGGTTAATCTAGATGAGGTGTAGGATCCCATATACAGTATACCTCCAACATAATGAGACATCAGCTGCCACGCACAGACAAGAGCTGGGGCGTAGATCCGCTGTCAGAGCCATGACACATGTTTGAGTGCGTGTGAGTGTTGGATTTCCACACCTGATTTCACTTAGAAAAAAAACTTCATTTTAAGTTTATTTTATCTAAAACTAAATGAAAAATAACAGTGAGCTGCTTTTCTACTCAGCTCATTTGAGAGACAAATGGCAACAGACGGAAGGCAGAGAATGACAAGAAAGGAGAGGTTGCATTTGTAATTGGAGTAAAAATGAACCTAAGAGGTTCAGTGTGCACGCGTGCAGAGAAAACATTTCAAAAAGACAAAGAAGTGAAAAAAGGAAAAGTGGTTTCATGCTTTGGTTCTCTGAAAGAGGAGGGAGAGGCGGAAACTCTAATTAAGGATTAGAGACTCTGTCTCTCCTCTCTTTTGTGTGGCTCAGCAACTTTCACAGCACTTCTTTTCCCCCTCTTCCCTTTTTTTCTCATTTACTGCAGTGGCAGCACATTACTCCACTCTGTTCAGTGCCTGCAGCATGGGAGAGTGCTGTACAGCTTCCTCTCCAGGCACACAGTGCAGAAATGAATACAGTCCACATGCTTTCATTTGTAACTCCTGCATTTTTTGGCATGGATAAACATGAACATGTTTAATCATGTGTTGACACAAAAAGGCACAAACGACTATTGTGCCATGGAGTTCCTTGGCAGTAGAGGAGTTGCCGGCCTTGAAGATGATGTCATTCACTCGTTGCTGTAATGTTTTTGAAGAAGAAGAAGAAGAACTATACTTTATTGATCCCCACAAGGGGATTATACAAAGTCACTCGGTTAGTATAAAGGGCCCCTGAACACAGCACACAAGGGGGCCTGTAAGCATGCAGTTAGTATAATCACATCAAACTGCACATACATCAGGGAGGCAGAGTGATGGGCAGCGGCTTCGGAACGTGCCCCAATTTGAGCAGCTTGTAGGGGGGACGGCGCCTTGCTCAAGGGCGCCTTGGCAGTGGCTGGGAGGTGAGCTGACACCTCCCACTGTCAGCTCACACTCCTGGTGACATCATGGCGGGAGCGAGACTCGATCCGCCGATGGCTGGGGCGATCCGTCTACGAGACATCTGCTCTACCGCTGAGCCACTGCCACCCCCAGTTTGATTTGAGATACTTAAAGAGGAATGTGAGTAGAGAAGACATGGGGAAGGTTAAGAGGAAAAGTGGGGATTTTGAAAGGAGGAACAGGAGGAGAAATAAGATGTTGAGGCAGGACAGGTGAGATGGGGTTGAGAAGGTGGTGATTTAAAGGGAGAGAAAGGGAATGGAAGAAGGAGCAGATGGGGGAAAGGAAAAAAAGTCAGACAAGGATAAGAGACAGATAAGATGCTGAAGATGTCTAATCTAAGAGACCATTAACATTGACACCCTGATGCCTGGTTCTCATTCTCCTATCACTCCAACCATCCTGTCCATCAGTTTCCATCTAAGCCTTCAGAGCAAAAGATTCACTTGTACACCAAGTGTACATCCACATCACTGACAAACATAATCACACAGAATCAATTCTTATTCTGGTGCATAAATATTCTTCACATACTGTCCTCTGTTCCAGCCTTAAACAACTGTGACTTTGCAACAGATGTAAAAATGACCCTCATAACTGATCCAGTTTCCTATTGTTTCAGTGACATTTACATCATTAAATCATGAATCTCTCAAAGACCCACTGATGAGCTGTGATGCAAAATTCTTTGTACATTCATTATTACATTTCTCTGTTTAAAACAATTTCATACAACCCTCAGCAAATCTTGAAGTGGTTACTAAGAGTCCAAGTTATATACAGTATTCACAAAGGGAAAACTCAGTATACCTATTGTTCCTGCATGGATTTGGATGTGGACAATAGATAGCTAGGATCATCTTACAAACACACACACACGCACGCATGCACGCACGCACGCACGCACACACACACTATGGCCAGTTGTTCCCTCTTTTGCTTCAGTGAACGATTATCACTGCCTGGATGGGAAAACATAAAAGTTTATCTAATTAGAGGGATATATAAATCCAGACGATGTTTACCATCTCCCTAATGGTCTCATGAGCTAATACTGATCAAATTGGGGATAGAAGGTTGGAAATAGAAAGGATTAATCATACAAGCAGCTCAAAAGAAGATCCACATGATTGAAATGTCTTAAATAAATGAAGTCCTTAAAATTTCTTATGGGCATTTTATATAGTATTCATAAATCTCTGGATTTGGGGAGGGGGGGTTAGAGGAGAGGAGAGGCAAATGGAGTGTTAAGGTTCAAAAGGCTGTAAGTGAAATGTGAGTGGCAGAGCTTGAAAAGAAATCAATAAACAGAATGTTGACATAACCTTCTACTCATCTTATGTTAACCACACCCTTGTGACCTGAAGATTACTCTCAGGGTCAGCTGTACTCTGATGAATCATCTAGTGGTTTATGAGGGGCTGTTAGAGGTGGATATGTAACACCTTGGAGCCGGTCACTGTTGTGTGTGAGTGTGTGTCGTTGTTCTTTCAGGTACTGCAACACATAAACAGTGTTGTAATTACAGCTGCTCTTCCATCATCCTGCCCTTTTTATTTCCTTTCCTATACTTCTCACTTTCATTTTCACTGGCCCTTATCTCCCTCCATCGATCCATCACACATGTCATCTTACATCCCTTTATACAATTTATTTCATGTCACTGTGTGTAATCGCTGAGGTTATTATTGGTTATTTCTCCTTTTGTGCTCTACTTTTCCTTGTCCTTCCTTATCATTCCTGCAGCTCTGAATTCTTTGACTCTTTTCTTTCCTTCATTATAAGTCTTCACTAAATCAGTTAAAAGCATTCGTTGCATAAAAGAACTGGTTAATTATTTATTTATTTGGCCTTTCCTCAACCTGCATACCTAATACATGCTGTTTCACAAAGGCTATAAAGTTTTGGTCTTTGCAAACGTAGGAAAATAGAAAAACAGAGTTTAAGTGGGTCAGTGGACAATGAAATGTGATGCCTGTTTAATGAAACTGGAGTCGACATGGCATTCAAAGCTTGATGTGCAACCACAGCCTCAGAAGTAGCACAAAAGAAAGAAAGCTGACAGATGTAATTTTTTTTTTTTTTTAAAGTCTCACTTTTTTTAAACAAAATATGATTGCATTTTTTGGGGGAGAGGGGGTGTATTCTAAACATCATCTCAACAAGTCAGTCTGGTTAAGGTGCCGACAAGGTCTTTTGTGCAATATTTGTAAAAATACAAATCTGCATCAACATCCCAGTGGTGTGATTTTAACAGCACT
The DNA here is from genome assembly GCF_040054535.1 of Antennarius striatus. Taxonomy (NCBI): domain Eukaryota; kingdom Metazoa; phylum Chordata; class Actinopteri; order Lophiiformes; family Antennariidae; genus Antennarius; species Antennarius striatus. The sequence goes on along the minus strand of NC_090791.1, from coordinate 8,743,237 downwards.
CCCAAAGGCTCTGGGTTTTACATTGCTTCAGGGGATTTCAAAATACTGTATATCTATATATGGTAAGAGCTGCTGTTGCAATTTTTAGACCAGGACCTTACCATCTGCCAGGTATACGACACAGGAATATGTACTGGTGACATTGCTGCAGGAACTAATTGACAAGTCACAGTGACATTAGTGGCATATCATACAGGAATTGCAGCACTTAGTGTCCAATGGATAGGAACTGAAATCTATAAATAAAACCCTATATACAGTATTTACTGTTAAAGTGCTCTTAATACATGCATTTGCAGACCGTGGCACAGGTGTAGAAAATTTTCATGTCATCATATCTGCCTCAAATATGTTCGTTTTGATGACAACAAGCATTTTTCTTGAGATTGAAAACAACAGAAGTGTTTGTCAACATTAGTATCACATAAGATGTTACATATTAGTAAATGTACAGCTAGCTCTCAGGTAGACTTAACACATTGGTTCTAAGAGGCTGTTCGTAAGCCTCTTTAGTTTTATTTATTAAATTTCAATCTATAATCAATATTTGAGGTCATTTAAATGCCATTACTACTCTAAATTCAAAAGTTCCATTTTGACATGACTTGAAACCTTCAACTATGGGGTGTTAATGTTACGCTGCTCGGCGTTGGTTGCAACAAAAGGGGGAACTACAATAGTCGGACATGGCGGCGCACGGTGTTCGTATCTACGCATGTTTGTAAGTCTGGTGTTTGTATCTTGAGGACTACCTGTATACGTTCATAGCATGAGTGTGTCATGTCATATGTAAATCAAGAACAGCAACGAAAAAGAATCAATTGGACTTGCTTAAGGTTGGTTGAAGATGTTTCACCTCTCATCCACCCCACCGATTGGTCCCCATATTATTAATAAATTCAGAAACTGTACATACTGTATCTAATGTTACTCCTCATTGGAGAAGGGCTGGTCTGTCCTGAAGAGTGATCGTCAATCAATCCCTGGCAGCAAGCCAAATGGTCCATAATTCATTGTTCACTCATTCAATACAATCACACTCTTCTCTACTGTACCTCCTTCCTTTGCTCATTGTGTTCCTACCATTAAACCTCCCAGTTATCATTCAGACCAGCACACCAGGCTAGTGGCTGGAGCCAATCTGGTCAAGTCCAAGAATGGACACCGTCGGCATGAGAAGAAATAGTCTCAATACACAATCTTCTTTTGTTATTTACTCCATATTTTGTTTAATTATGATTCACCACAACTTATATTTAAGAGCAAGTTAAACTGGCATAAAATTCCTTGTTTGTGAGTGCAAGCTTGGTCAATAAAGCTGATTCTGATTTAGCTGTGTTAGTGTAAAAATATTTATGAGAACAACCTTACACACTCTGGGACTAAAAAGGTAACAACTATGATATATTCTGAAAATGTAATGGCATGTTATAGACTGTTATCCTTGTTATACCTGTAGTAGAAAACATGTGTCTGTAATAGCATTAATGATGAGTCAATCAAAGCAACCCAGTAAGTCATGATTGTTTTACAAGTCAGTAACATTTGGTCAAAAGATAAGCAAGCTATATTTTTAGTTACAAAAATGTTAATATTCATATTCTGAGTGTCATTTGTAACAAGTGCTGGTAGCACTTAACGCATGTTTTAGATTACAGTAATATTCAAAGGCATTGTTGGATAGATCGGGGATCCTGCACCATGAGAGCTGGTGTGGATTCTGTGGCACTTTGTGAAAGATCACGTCTTGTAGTTAACAACAGCTGCAAGAGTCTTTTATAATGAGGGGGTTTCTCAGAACGAATTAATCGGCCTTACTGTTGTGTATACAAGCTGATACACACACACACACACACACACACACACACACACACACACACACACACACACACACACACACACACACACACACACACACACACACACACACACACCTTCTTTCTGCTCCTTTGGGTTGCTTATTTCCTGCTTTCTCTTCCTCTCTAGCGTTTCAATTCAATCCTTACCTTGGGGTCTTCAGCAGTTCTGTGAAAATCTGCTATTTACTTTTACCTTCTAATGTTCAGTCTTCCGCTTTTATTGCTAATATACTTTGTGTGTTGTCAGACCTTGAGGGCTTGAACATTAAGCACCATCTGACATTAATGACTCATCCAGAGTGTTGTTTTTTTTGTCCTAAACACTCATCTTAAATGAGAATGTTTCAAGGCTAGATAAATTTTGTTTCTTGTGTGAATATGGTTTTGATTTCACCAAATAGCCAAAATATTGATTGAACGGGGAGTAATTAAGCTGCCACATTCTGTATATGCACTGTATATAAATATAAACCATGTACTGTAGACAAATATCAACGTAACACCTCAACAGACTTGACATTAGTCATTTTGAACTATTTTTCAAAACCTGAATAGGCTGCATTTTCTGTGGCAAGTATTGACACTCACTGATTTGTTATGCCTGTTGAAGGTCATTTCATTCATACTCATGCATAAATATGGGCCTCTAAATGTTAGCTTAGCCCTCCTGATATTTAGGATTCTAATAGACTGTTCGACTCAGAAATGGTTGGGATAAACTTCTTCTGCTGTGCTTGACCTTTTAACTCCTCTCACAATCATTACAAACATAGATATATGTGGAGAGGGATAAGTGCAAGAATTTTGAAAGTATGCAATGAAAGAACACACTTGTGGTGTTGTATGGTATTGCTCACAAAATTTACTAGTAAAATGCAGTTAGAGCTCACGTCATAATACACACTGTTAGTGTTTTATATTGTTATTTGATGTTTTCATTCATCTTCATGAACAGAAGGCAACTGTGAGCATCTTAAAGACATTTTGGAGTGATGAGTTCACCTAATCTTCATTTTTTTTTGTGGTCAGGAAGAGGTCCGAGAACCTGGGTCTCAGATGGCATTGAACACAAGACATTCTTGCTCTGAGGCAATGGCGCTACCCACTGCACCACCGTGCCGCCCCATTGCTACACCTCAAAATGTTTGAGTATTGAGAGTTTATTAGGATCTCAACTATCCAGTAGCAAGCTTTCTATTTATCAGAAGTAACAAGAACTTAATTCCTCAATGGGGAAATTGTTTTTTGTTTTTTTTCACTAAGGACTGCGCTAACACTACTGAATGTGGTGGGGCAGGCTGGTAGGGTGTGGAGGTAGATTAGTCACATTGTTGTTCAGGCCAGTGGAGTTTTAAAATCCTGTTTTTGGAATCCACTAGCATCGCAAAATAGCAGATTTCTTCTCTTTGATCTCATAATGACACAATTATCAACTGCTCCAGGAAATCTCTTTTTTGATTATTCTAGTTTTGCTCAGAAACTAATGATTTAATCCGGAATTATTTTGAGCACAATGACCCACACAAGAAAAAACCAATTTATCTGTTGCTCTAACTAGATAAAGATGGTCTCTGTATTCATTGTTTGATACTTTTTAAAACTCCCATTTCACCTAATGAATCTGGACCTCATCCAATTTGACTCCCACCACCTCTTTTCCATTATTGATCGTATTTCATCTGCTCAACATTGCATTTATGCCACACTTAAAGCACCTAAACGGTTGATAACGCTTATTTCTGTGGGTTGTGGTTCTTAAAGGAAAAAAACCTCTGACGCTGCATTTCCCCATAGCCTCGGGGGTGGGATGAGAAATATCCCAATTAATCAGTATAGTGGAAAAAACAGAGGAAAAAAATAAACCCTTGAGTCAGGTCCACTACACATCCCCTTAATGAAATCCACCCAACTTGCCTTTAATCACAGCACTTTTCTGTAACGCTAAATACTAAATAAAGCCTGGAAGGCATGAGAGGGCGAGAAAATCCCCAAGAGAGGGTCTGTCATGAGGTGAGCTTGTTACTGGAGTGGAAAATTAACCTCTTCATAGACACCTGACACAGAGATGTGGTGAAGCAGAGCCATATAGACATCAAGCCCAAGAAGCACATCCTGTCATTTGTATGCATTGCAGCACCAGCTCTATTTTAAAATCAAGTATTTGTGCATTTTACATAAGCTCGTTTTTTTCCCTATTAAGCGGCTTATACAAACAACTCAACCTTACCCCATTAAAAAGGATTTTTGATTAGCCGACATCTTGTTCCATCTGCACACATTTTGTTTCCATAGCTAGAGGACCTTTTCTTCCCAAAGGTTTTGCATGCGTGACAGGATCTCTACAGAAATGACGTGTCTTAAGTCTTAAAATTGATGATTGCAATTGACCCTCTGCAGCAGGACATACACACACACACACACACACCAACGCGCGCGCACACACACGCACACACACACACACACACACACACACACACAATATTAATCAATAAATAAGTGCATAAACAAATAAATGACAATTGTTACAAACACAAAAGATGAATGAGCACAGCAGGGCTGACATTAATAACTGCTAAGGGAGAAGGAAGCATTACATGTTGTAGTGACCAGTGATACCTTTTTCATACTGCTAGCTATTCAAAATTATTGATTCTGTGATACTAAAATCAATCATTAAAATGATCAGTTATGTGGAACGATAATTCTGGTACAAAGTGTTATCCTAGCAATAACAAATTAAAGGCACTGATCATGTCATGATGTACCTCAAAGCACATTGAAACACGTAAAAACGCCCATTTAATTCAGACCCAAAAGTCACACTGACAGCTACAGAGAGCGAGACTAAACAATCAACATGAAAAAGAGGAAGGACAAAAATGTGCCCGACAAGTAAGAGCTCAGATGTGAATCCATGCTGGAGCAGCTAACGGCCAAGCTGACGGGAAGCTTGGTCCAGTTCTCCAAAGGAAAACTTGAAGGGAGAATCCATGTAGAGCTCAAGGTAGATATGCCGGCAGCGTTTCTTGAAAAGGTTGAAGAGCAGAAAGGTGGCACCTCCTGCCTCCAGGAGAAGGAGCAAACGGATTATGAAATCCATAGCCTGACAGTGCAAGTGGATAAGCCCAAAAGGTCAACTTTCTCAGAAGCACTGAAGCGCCAGAAACCCACCACCAACCTGAACTCTGAGGAGAAGATAGAGAAGGTGGAAGCCCTGTTGGTGGAAGCCCTGTCGCATATGCGACTAAAATGGTTGCAATTTCGAGCTCTGCATGACCATTCATAATATTCCAGATTGTAACTACAGCTGTTTGTGATCTTTTCTTGCCCTGAAATTTGTATTGCAGTTGATCAAGCACCAAAGGTCAATAAGGATTTTAATGAGGGTTTTCTCAGTTATGGGCTGATTTTATTTTATTTTATTTTATTTTTTTATTAATTCTTGGTTTGTGGAAACTTCAGTGTTCATCTTTGTTTCCATTCAGTCAATTTAAACTGACATGATTGTAATCATCTCATCCTGAAGATGATTACAATTGTCTCCTCTTCAATAAGCTGAATGGTTTAACATCGGTAGAAATCCACTGATCAGTAGAAAATTGCCATTTCTGTAATAATAAATCATACACTAATTAATATAGTCACCCATGACATATATTTAAGAAGAAAAATTTGGAATATATTTATGAAATATGCCAAAACAATTTTAAACAATTGTTACTTGTGTTAGTTTAGCATTAACAGATGGCTGTTGTTAGCGCATTGCTGTCATTGGCAACTTAATACCATTAGCACAACGGTACTAATAGCACACTATTCTAGGATTTAATGTGAACAACTTCTGTCATGTGTTTGTATCCAAGGGATTGATTGGACAGGTGATCATTTTAATAGTAACATTGTAATGATCCCAGTGGGGAAATTGTTTTTCCACCCTTATATATTCCATATACAGGGCGTAACACACACACGCACACACGCACAGGCACACACACACACACACACACACACACACACACACACACACACACACACACACACACACACACACACATAGACACAAGCTTGCCACTAGCATCCTCATTAAGGCTTCCTGCCACATTTGCACTTTGTATTCTGTCTGGTTTTAGCAGTGCCAATTTAAATGACTTGCTTGTAGATTTGAATCATTTATGGGTGAAGTTTTCCATTTTTGTCATATTTAATGAATCAGGCCTTTCCATCTCTGCTTGCAATATGGAAACTTCCACATGAATAGAGAAACAGCCAAGCGACAAGTTCATAAATCTATTAAGCTGAGATATTTTCTCAATAAATAATCAATACATTACAAGAGGACTGATCCCAGAATCATTTTAATGAGTCTTTTTTTGCATGTAAGCAAACAATTATGTCAAAAGAGCACCGCAGTGATTCAGTTTAAAGTTCTGTTAATGAGAGATGGCAGGAGAAGTCTGAATTTCAGCCCAGTGCTACTCTTTACAACTGAAATAATCAGAAGCCAGCTCGAAAGAACCGCTAATATATTATACGTTTTATATGATTGATGTATAAAAATGTTTTCCCTACTTAGACATTCAGCAGATATTGAAAACATTTTAATATTTTTTTCTTTATGACCAGCAGATGAATTAGAGTTCGATATAAATATTATTGAAAGTGCGATCTTAACCACTGGCCTATCTACTTAGCTGCTAAATTCTCCTTTGTGCTAACTAATTAAACCAAGTCAGTAACTGTGTCACAGATTCCTGGCCAGACAAGTTAGAGTTTTCTTTCTTTCTGTCTTTCTTTGGTCTGAACTTGCAGCGGAGATGACGTCAGCACCCAGTACACACGTGGATAAAAGTATCGAGTGTGCAAGGTGGCAGAACAACGCAGGGGTGTGTGTCATCGTGAACTCAGTAGTACCATAATCCGCTCCCTCTGTCTTTCTCCTCTCTTTTTCATTTAGATAAAAAAGATGAATCATACACATACACAGATAAACATTTAAACATTCATACACATGGAGACTCAACTGAAGACATGATGACTGAAACTTATATGTTGAATGAGTATGTGTATCCAAATGGCTGTCGGTGTGAGTTCATGTCTTTGTGCAGATGTGTGTGATATAGTAATTTGCAGCACATATCTCTGATTTTGTCTTCTGATTTCAAATGTGTCACCTCCGTTTCTCCCGATACTGTTTGCATGTGTGGGCGAGTCTCTGTCTGAGAGTATATGTGTGTGGCAGCTAATTTAATCTGACGGTGCAAACGATGTTTGACGTTAATAAAATGTTTAACAAACCCGTGGCCAGAGGGCAGAAAGAGCTGCACGCACACAAAAAGCACACATACATGCATACAAACTTCCACACACCTGCAGGCTTGCACACTAGTACGCAGATTTGTACATGCGCACAAACCTCATATTTGTATACGTTTTAACACTGGCAAACCTGACCTCCATTACACCATCGCTCCAGAACAAGGATTTATTTAGTTTTGTTTTGAGTTGTTTTTTTTTTGTTTTCCTTATTTCCAGGAATTTTCAGTTTTTTAGCACAAGAAATTAAAATATCCCTTAAACTCTGGGGTCATGGGAGAAGTCTGTCTGTATAGCAACTTTTTATGCTCCTCATGAACTGATGCTTTAAAGTGAGGAGCAGGCCAATTTATGCTTTGAGCCTCTCCCATTTAAATATATTCTGTTAGCTTGTGAATGTATTTAGCACCATTCTTAACATTTCACTGATGAGGCTTTCAGGGTCATAGTTGTGTGATTTGCTGAGACCTGAGTGTCTGGAAAGCAGCCAGAGGCGCTTTAGGTGCATCACCTTGGGTTTGTCCATAACACAGATCCTCAGATCGGGTCTCAAGGCCACAGCACTAAGTTGCTTTTATTTACGCTGTTACATCCAAGCCTGATTGTAACGGGTCAGAGGTAGGACCCACGTACAGCACAGACTGAGACCAGAGCAGTAATAGTCCAACAGTTTATTCTGGAGTTCGCACAGAATGGCAGCAATATTCCAGACAGTCTCCGTAAACAGGGATCCCAGGTGACAGGTATCAGACAAGGAACGAGCAGGCAGAGTAGTCAAGGACAGAAGGCTGGTCAGTTTACCGGGGCAGAGACGAGGAAGACGGGTCGAAGACAGGCAGGGTCGTAACCGAGGAGGCAGTCCGGAGATCAACACGAGAGAGCTATGCATGACACAAAGACAATCTGGCAGAGACTCAGAGGAATGGGAGGGTATATGTACTGAGCAGGCAGGTGCTAATCAGGTGAGGAAACACAGGTGAAGGCAGTTGCACTGATGAGTTTGGAGTGGAAGGCAGGTAGAGCTGGGCGGATGAGGGGAAAACCAGGAGCGGATTGTGACAGGACCCCCCGCCTTCAAGGGACGGCTCCAGACGTCCCAGACTGAGCGGGGAGGGAGGGGGGAGGCCGGAGGGGGGCTAAAACTCCTCCGAGACAGCGGAGGCCACATCGTCGTCTGCAGAAAAGGAAGACGAGCCGGAGGAAGCGTCCACATCCGAGCCACCATGTTCCGGTGGGTCGGCAGGCCCATCAGCAGCAGGTCCCCCAGGGGACGGGATGAAGGATGGAGCAGGCTGGTCCGGATGCAGGCGGTGAAAGTCTGCGATGAGCCGAGGATCCACGATGAACCGGGCCGGAATCCAGGAACGATCCACCGGACCGTAACCTTCCCAGTCCACCAGATACTGCATACCACGTCCACGGCGGCGAGAGCGCAAGAGGCGCTTGACAGCATACACAGGACCACCATCGACAAGCTGAGGAGGAGGAGGGGGTGGTGTAGGGGGAACAAGAGGACTCACCCGGACAGGCTTGATTTTGGAGACGTGGAAAGTTGGGTGGATCCTCATGGACCCTGGAAGCTGCAGGCGGACCGCTTCCGGGTTAATGATGCGAGTGATGGGGAAGGGCCCCACAAACCTGGGAGCCAGCTTGCGACTCTCCACCTTGAGGGGCAGGTCACGGGTGGAGAGCCAGACCCTCTGGCCGACCTGGTAGGCGGGAGCAGGCTTGCGGCGCTTGTTGGCGGCGGCAGCGTAGCGGTCAGCAGACTTCAGGAGGGCGGTGCGTGCTCGTTCCCAGGTGCGCCGGCAACGATGGACAAAGGCTTGAGCCGACGGGCAGGCAGCCTCCCTCTCTTGGTGAGCAAAGAGTGGCGGCCGATACCCATAGGCACACTGGAAGGGGGAAAGGCCCGTGGAGGAGCAGGTGAGGGTGTTGTGGGCATATTCCACCCAGATGAGTTGCTCCGACCAGGAAGCAGGATTGTCAGCCGTGAGACAGCAAAGCGTGGTTTCCAGATCCTGGTTAGCTCTCTCAGTCTGCCCGTTGGACTGGGGGTGAAAACCAGAGGTGAGGCTGACCGAGGACCCCAGCAGACTGCAAAACTCCTTCCAGAAGATGGACGTGAACTGGGGGCCCCGGTCAGAGACGATGTCGGTGGGCAGACCATGGAGCCGAAAGATGTGTTGGAGGACCAGACTGGCAGTCTCTTTGGCAGAAGGAAGCTTGGGAAGGGGAATGAAGTGTGCCATTTTGCTGAACCGGTCTACCACTGTGAGGATGGCAGTGTGACCCCTGGAGGGGGGTAGACCGGTAACAAAGTCCAGGGAAATGTGTGACCAAGGGCAATGAGGGACAGGCAGGGGGTGCAGGAGGCCGGCTGGTGGGTGACGAGGAGTCTTATTCTGGTTACAAACAGGACACGCGTTGACGTAGCCACGGACATCCTCCTCCAGCGAAGGCCACCAAAAGCGCTGCTGCAGGACATCACAAGTGCGCTGAATGCCTGGATGACAGGTGAGCCGGGAGGCGTGCCCCCACTGGAGCACATCGGAACGGAGCCTAGCCGGAACAAACAGGCGGTCAGGAGGACAGGAACTAGGACCGGGCTGATCCTCAGCGGCTGCTCGCACCCTCTCCTCGATCTCCCAGGTGACGCAAGCGACGAGGCAGGAGGCTGGAATAATGGTGGAGGGTTCAGGTCTTTCATCCGGGCTCTCAGGAAATCGGCGGGACAGTGCATCTGGCTTGGTATTACGGGAGCCTGGCCGATAGGACAGCGTGAAATTAAATCTGTCAAAGAACAGTGACCAGCGGGCTTGCCTTGAGTTCAGTCTCTTGGCCGAGCGAATATATTCCAGGTTGCGGTGATCAGTCCACACAATGAATGGCACATTGGCCCCCTCTAGCCAATGGCGCCACTCCTCCAAGGCTGCCTTTACCGCCAGAAGCTCCCTGTTACCAATGTCATAATTCCTCTCTGTGGGAGTGAGACGGCGAGAGAAAAAGGCGCAGGGATGGAGCTTCTGGTCTTTGGCGGCGCGCTGGGACAGGATCGCCCCCACCCCCACGCTGGATGCATCCACCTCCACAGTGAACTGGCGCTCTGGATCGGGAATCTGGAGGATGGGGGCAGTGGAGAAACGAGTCTTGAGGGTGTCGAAGGCTCCTTGAGCTGCATCGGTCCAACGGAAGGAGGTCTTGGATGAGGTGAGGGCCGAGAGGGGAGATGCAATGGAGCTGAAACCTCTGATGAATCGCCGGTAGAAATTGGCAAAACCCAAGAAACGTTGCAGTTGCTTGCGTGTCTCCGGGACCGGCCAGGAGGTTACAGCCGAAACCTTAGCAGGGTCCATCTTTATGCAGTCTTTGGCAATAATGTACCCCAGGAAGGAGACCGAGGGTACATGGAACTCACACTTCTCCGCCTTGACGAAGAGGGCGTTGTCCAGGAGGCGGCGGAGGACGGATCTGACGTGGACGACGTGCTCCTCCTGGCTGCGGGAAAAGATCAGGATGTCATCCAGATACACAAAGACGTACTTATTCAACATGTCTCGGAGCACATCGTTCACCAGGGCTTGGAAAACTGCAGGGGCATTTGTCAAACCGAAGGGCATCACACGATACTCGTAATGCCCTGTCGGGGTGTTGAAGGCAGTCATCCACTCATCTCCCTCCCGGATGCGAACCAGATGATACGCATTCCTCAGATCGAGTTTTGAGAACACCGTCGCCCCCTGGAGCAGTTCAAAAGCCGTGGAGAGGAGCGGGAGGGGGTAGCGGTTCTTAACCGTGATATTATTAAGTCCACGATAGTCTATGCAGGGACGCAGTGTTTTATCCTTCTTTTCTACAAAAAAAAATCCTGCGCCAGCAGGTGAAGAAGAGGGGCGGATGATCCCTGCCGCCAAGGAGTCTTTAATGTATACCTCCATGGCTTTTCTCTCAGGGGCAGAGAGAGAGTACAAGCGTCCCTTGGGAGGTGATGTGCCCGGTAGTAAGTCAATCGCACAGTCATAAGGGCGGTGTGGCGGCAGGGAGGTGGCTTTAGCTTTGTTAAATACCTCTTTTAGGCAGTGGTACACAGCTGGAACCCCAGTGAGGTCAGGAGCAGGAGTAGAAGCAGGAGCAGAAGAAGCTGACGACGCCTCGAGACAGGTCCGCTGGCAGGTCGCGCCCCACTCCCGAACGGAGCAGGTTGTCCAGTCGATGTTAGGATTGTGCAGGCGGAGCCAGGGGTACCCCAGAATGACGGGCTGGTTAGGTGTGGACAGAAGCAGAAACTGGATGCTCTCACCGTGCCCCCCTGGCAGGAGCATGCGCACCGGGTTGGTTTGAGATGTTACCCTCCCCAGCACATGTCCGTCCAGGGCTCTGGCTGCAATGGGCGACGGCAGCGGCTCCGGGCGTAGTCCCAGCTGAAGAGCGAGGTTCTCGTCCATGATGCTCCCATCAGCCCCAGAATCCAGGAGGGCGGCGATGGAGTGGGAACCAGAAGGCAGCAGGAACTTGGCGGTGATGCTTGGCCTTTCAGAGGAGGCGGGATCAGCGATGGAGCTCACCAGTATGCCTCCGTTCACTGGTGAGCTCTGGCTTTTACTGGGCACCGGCTGACGAAGTGTCCTGGCTGACCGCAGTAGATACAGAGGTTCAAGCGCTGTCTTCTCTCCCTCTCCTCAGGTGAGAGGCGGGTGCGGCCAAGCTGCATCGGCTCCGGATCCCCCTCACACACAGGGGTGACTGAGGCAGACAGGAGAGAGGTCGGCGCCGCCGTAGGCTTGGAGCGAGGAGGACTGCGGGGACGGGCAGGGCGTGGCTGGAGCTCAGAGCGTCTTTCTCTCCGGCGTGCCTGGATGCGCAGATCAATGCGGGTGGCGAGTTCAATGAGGCGCTCCAGTGTTGACGGCAGCTCATAAGCGACCAGCTCGTCCTTGATGTATCCAGCCAGGCCCCGCAAAAAAACATCACGGAGGGCGACCGGGTTCCAGTCACACAGAGGGGCCGTAGTACGAAAGTCTATAGCGTAATCCGTGACTGAACGGCTGCCCTGGACCAGATCCAGCAGTTCTCGTCCGGCGTCGGCCCCCAGAGGTCCAGTACCAAAAACCTTCCGGAGCTCGTTGGCGAAGGACCGGAAAGATCGACAGGCGGGAGTCCCTCTCTGCCACTCCGCAGTGCCCCACAGACGTGCCCGCCCGGTGAGGTGATTGACGGTGTAAGCCACCTTAGCCTCCTCCGAGGAGAAGGTGAGCGGCTGGAGGGAGAAAAGGATGGAACAGTTGCAGAGAAAGGCGTTGCAGGTGGCAGGATCGCCGTCATAACGCTCCGGTGCTCCCACGTTAGGCTCCCGGATCGAAGGTGGAATGCCGGCGACACCCGCTGAGGCAGACGGCGGAGCAGCAGCGCCCGCCGAGGCAGGTGACGAGAACGTGGCTCCCGGTGAGACAGACGGTGTGAGCCCCAGGGCCTGGGTGCGGGCGTGGAGACTTGCTACATCACACCGAACTTGTGCCAGACCCTGCTGGTTTTCTGCTGCAGCCGCAACGGAATTCGCAACCAGCTGGTCAAGCATGTCCTCCATCCGGGAGATCCGGTGATCAACCTGTGCTGGATCCATTTATGGCCAGATTGTACTGTAACGGGTCAGAGGTAGGACCCACGTACAGCACAGACTGAGACCAGAGCAGTAATAGTCCAACAGTTTATTCTGGAGTTCGCACAGAATGGCAGCAATATTCCAGACAGTCTCCGTAAACAGGGATCCCAGGTGACAGGTATCAGACAAGGAACGAGCAGGCAGAGTAGTCAAGGACAGAAGGCTGGTCAGTTTACCGGGGCAGAGACGAGGAAGACGGGTCGAAGACAGGCAGGGTCGTAACCGAGGAGGCAGTCCGGAGATCAACACGAGAGAGCTATGCATGACACAAAGACAATCTGGCAGAGACTCAGAGGAATGGGAGGGTATATGTACTGAGCAGGCAGGTGCTAATCAGGTGAGGAAACACAGGTGAAGGCAGTTGCACTGATGAGTTTGGAGTGGAAGGCAGGTAGAGCTGGGCGGATGAGGGGAAAACCAGGAGCGGATTGTGACACTGATAAAACACGGACAACTGATAAATATAATTATCCATCTCACGGAGAAGAAAGAGACAGCATTGCACTTATCTGTGTAGGCTCTCATTCATCCAGGTCATGGTTATCCAAAGTTCTTTAAGTCAATCCACTGGACGTTATGAAAGTTTGTTGAAGAGGTTTCACCTCTAATCCAAGAGGCTTCTTCAGTTCTGGTAGTGGTTGATGTTGTCTCAGCTTTTAACCTATTCATTTTTCAATGGCCATTGTAAAGACCCATCTGGCTCCTCAGTTGATGGGAGTTCCACCAGAACTGAAGGGGATCTCTTGGATGAGAAGGGAAACCTCTACAAGGAACGTTCTTAAAATCCAGTGGATTGACTTAAAGAACTTTGGACAGCGTTAGTTCATGTATGAACACTGATGGCTGCAGGATATCTGGTTCATAAACAGAGATTGTATCTTGTTTTTGTGGTCTTAGAGTTTTAGATTAGGGGGAAAAAGGGATACATTAATCAAAAAAATGCATCAAGGCTAATTACCCATGTCGTCATGCTGGGTGTAGGACTTTTTGTCTTCTGTTAATGTGTGTTATTCTGATTTTCAAAGTTGCACAGTTTGTTATGTGACACTGGGGTTTGTAACTAATTCACCCAATCCAATGACAATTTTGCTGATTTCCCACCACTTTTTTACCATCTTGTATTAAAATACTTGTTTGTATTTCCTAATCATTCTTAAATGTTTTTACATCTTGGACCCCTTAAAAAATTCCAGTGTTTTATTATACTGAGTAGGTGAAATGTCTCACCGATATATTCAGAAATTCTGTGATTGTCTTAATTATGAGCAGACATATAGTGACAATTCAAGCCCAGTGTCCTATATTATTTCCATTGGTGTCTGTTTATTTTTCATACATATTGCGTTAAATGGTTTGTAACCATTGTGTATTGTTATGTTTTGAATGTATATTTTTTCCTATATATATATATATATTACTTTAAAAATATTTGTTTTTTCTACTGTAATGATTCCTGTGGGGAAATTATTTTTACACTCATATATTCCACACACCTATAGAGGCCATAACACACACACACACAAACACACAGATACACGCTCACTCACAAACAGACACACACACAGGGGGCCTGTCAGCATGCAAATTTGGAGAAAGTTGGTCGAGTGGCCGGCAGCCACATAACGCCCAACAAGCAACTTTTGGGAATTGGTGCCTTGCTCAAGGGAAGCTCAGCAGTGCTGAGGAACTGAACACCTCTCCAGCTGCCAGTTCACACTCCATACTTTTTTGGTCCATGCTGGTCCCCAAGCCAAGATTTAATGGACTGAGCTACTGCCAGTGAAGAAACGTGTCAAAGAAAATAGTTGAAAGTCAACGTCTCATTTGCATTTACATTCCGAATCAGCAAGAGACTGTACGGAGAATAACTCTTGAATCATGGAAAAGTCGTGCATTGCACCAAATGCATTTACCTTGAGACCATCACACACACACACACACACACACACACACACACACACACACACACACACACACACACACACACACACACACACACACACACACACACACACACACACACACACACAAAGTGGTGAAAGCACGCAAAGGCATTTAGACAATGGGAGTCTGGCTGGGAGAACACAAAAATGTAAGATAGAAAAGAGGAGCGGATGAGAAGAAAGAGAGATATGATAAGACTGATAGAAAAAAGTAGTAAAATGGATGCAGTGTAGAGTCATTAATCTTTGAAATCCCCTCCCTCTCGTCTAAATTGCCTGCTATTTATAGGCTGTCGTCGGGGCTTGACCCAGATGTCGAGGATGCTTTCATTGGTCCAACAAGAGGTCAGAAGTCAAGTGATTTAGCTTCAACTGCAGACTATGCGTCACCTATACAGAGAGAGGTAGAGAAAGAGAGAGAGAAAGTAAGAGAGTGGGGGGGGAGCATGAAATGATTTAACTCCACTCTGAATGTGTGTCTCCTGCGGCTTCATTATCCAGGCTGGAGAACAACACACTGAGGCAGCAGAATCACCTTTTAATGGGACTCTTTTCAGCCAAATGGGAAAGAATGAGACAAGGCAATACACACATACACAGAGTTAAAAATAAGACATTTACAATCTGCAATACACAAGCTATTATTCACAGGAGCATTCAGGAGTGTTTTCATTTGTCCGAGGGAATGTAAGTCTGTTCACCAAACTTGAAGCTGCTATAAGTATCAATCAGCTTGTGTATCTGATGCAGCTACACGTACTGTAGCGTTAGGGAGATGACACACCCACACACTCACACGAGGAAATTATCATTACGACTCAGCTGCATAGGGTTTACAGAACATTTGATGATCTAACAACAGTGTAAAAAGTTAATGTATTGATAAATAATATGGGGAATCTTTTTCTACTGATATATACCAAGAACACTTTAAAGGGGAGGTACTGAAAAATGTAAAATAAGGTATTATTGCCATTTAAAGATCCATGCATGAAATTTCAAAATTAAATTTTTCAGAATTGTTTGTCATACTGTATTTTAGGAGATCTTGAATCGTCATCCTGATGAATATCCAGTGAGTTTGATGGCGCGCGCTATCAGGGCCTTCAGCAAGAGATTTCATTTTCAAAAACCAGCTGCTGCAAATGAATTTCAGGGACTGAAATAGACATGGAGGATTAAATAGTTTCCAACTGTCCCACCAGTGTTTCAGCTCAGCTCCATGTCCAGCTCAAGCTGCCAGTGTCCTGAAGGGACAGCCATTGTCACAGAGAACAGAGTGGATGTGAAGGCCAATCGGATTAAAACCCCAGCCCACGTCAGATCCCATGATATCCACACTCTACTCGAAATAAATTGTTTGTGTGTGTGCGGGTGTGCGTGTGCTTTGGTTAACAAATATGCCTGCTGGCTGTGGTGTCCATCTTGGCTGTGTCATATGCTGACTGGTGTCTGGTGATGGTATGTGACACCCCCTCCCTCCACCGCATACATGCATTCCTTTGTCCAATGTGAAACTTCTCAAGACTTTTAAGTTAAATCCATCCATCCATCTTCCACTGCTTATCTGGAATCGGGTTGCGGGGGCAGCAGCTTCAACAGGGAGCCCCAAACTTCCCTTTCCCCGGCCACATCCACCAGCTCTGACTGGGGTATCCCAAGTCGTTCCCAGGCCAGTGTTGAGATGTAATCCCTCCACCTGGTCCTGGGTCTGCCCCGAGATCTCCTCCCAGCTGGACGTGCCGGAAACACCTCCCTAGGGAGGGGCCCCGGAGGCATCGGCACCAGATGCCCAAACCACCTCAACTGACTCCTTTCCACGTGAAGGAGCAACGGCTCTACTCTGAGCCCCTCGTGGAAAGCAGTGTTTCTATGGCCTCTCCGAACTCCTCCCACACCCTCTGTTTTGCCTCCATCACAGCCGAGTCTGCAGTCCTTTTGGCCCGTCGGTACCCTGCAACTGCTTCAGGAGTCCCCAGGGACAACATGGCCCTGAAGGCCTCCTTCATCAGTCGGACGGCATCCCTGACCACCGTGGTCCACCACGGCGTTCGAGGGTTACCGCCCCTTGAGGCACCCATGACTTTGAGACCACAGCTCTCAGCTGCAGCTTCAGAAATGAAAGCTTTGAACATCGACCATTCAGGTTCAATGCCCCCAGCCTCCACAGGGATGCACGAGAAGCTCCTTCGGAGGTGGGAGTTGAAGGCCTCGCGGACCGAGTCCTCCTCCAGACGTTCTCGGTTCACCCACACTGCTCGTTTGGGCTTACCAGGTCTATCCAAAGGTTTCCGCCGCCAAGGCACCCAACTCACCATCAGGTGGTGATCAGTTGACAGCTCTGCCACCCTCTCTTCACCCGAGTGTCCAAAACAAACGGTCGAAGGTCAAATGATATGATCACAAGATTCAACATTGACCTCCGACCCAGGGTGCTCTGGTACCAGGTACACTTATGAGCATCCTTGTGTTCGAACATGGTGTTAGTTATGAACAATCCGTGACTAGCACAGAAATCCAACACCGCTCGGGTTCAGATCAGGGAGGCCATTAAGTTAAGTTAAATCATCTCTACAAATTTTAAATATGTGCAATTCTTTTCTTGCTAATATGGATAATTTTGTTCTGTGTGTGTGTGTGTGTGTGTGTGTGTGTGTGTGTGTGTGTGTGTGTGTGCGTGCGTGCGTGCATGCGTGTGTGTGTGTGTGTGTGTGCTTGTGTGTGTGTGTGTGTGTGTGTGTGTGTGCGTGCGTGCGTGCGTGTGTGTGTGCTTGTGTGTGTGTGTGTGTGCGTGCGTGCGTGCGTGCGTGCGTGCGTGCGTGCGTGCATGCGTGCGTGTGTGTGTGTGTGCGTGTGTGCATGAGGTGGGGTGGGGTGGGGTGGGGGAGGAGGTGTGTTTGTGCCTGTGGGCCTGTGGGTCTTCATGATGTGGAGTATTTTCTCCTTATTTGACCCATAAAGAGTGAAAAAAAACTGGGACATGAGAGCAAGAACACATTAGCTCAGACAAACACACACACACACACACACATACTCAGCAATCAATTTGGTCTTGAGTGTTAAGTGACATTTATAATTTCAAAAACATGGTTACTGGGAAGACATTTTTCACCACGGCTGGCCCAATATGTCCTCAACAGACACAATTATAACAATTATATAGCTATAAGAAAAAGTGATTAAAGGTTAGGAAGTAGCTTCCCTGACAGGCCTTGTCCTGCCAACCATCTGGGCTGTTGTCATTATGCTTGGAAGCCTTAGCTTCTTACTCCTGCCCTCATTTTCTTACTCCTGCTCTCCACTGGAAACGGCCTGCTCTTCATCTGTCTTATTTCTCTTCTTCATCTGGCAGACAGTTAATGTTACCACTGCTACTAGCAGGGTTTAGCGTGGCATCTCATATGGCACATTCTGTAGCCTCATCTTTTCTGTTCTGTTCTTTTCAGGTTTTAACACTCTTCATTCACTTAATTTGCATTTTAAATTCTGACTTTACTTTCCCCAACTGCCTTACAGTAGCTGATATGCAGCCTACTGACATTTTGGAACTGTGCTCCCTTTTTAAGGTTGTGACCTGCAGCCAGGAGGTTGATTTTTTTTGTGTTTTGTTTTTGATCTAAGACCTAAGATAAACTGGTGACTTCTCCGGTGCATATACTGCCTCCCGTTCAGTGTCGGCTGGGATGGACCCTAGCCCCCCATGCCGTAAGTGTTTCACCAGCTGTAGATGCACACAGAGTCACTGTTCATAGAGTCCTAGAGAGTAAGGTGACCTGATCAGTTTTATTGTAAGGATGTCTGCCATTTCTGTCTCCAATCTTCACCAAAGTTTAGATATTAGTTGCAGGGATGTACTTCCATTCATGCACAGGAGTGTTAACTGTTTCCACCAGCTAAACAGCTCCATGGTAACGTATTTAACTGCTAATTGTTTTATTTTTCCTGGCCTCCACATGGCTTCATACTCCGTCGGGAGCGTTTTGGAAGCAGAGAACTCTGTCGAGCTCTGTTTTTCCTTTTTTTTTTTATTTGTTGTTTACTGTGATCACAGGTAAGTAGGCCATGTGATCAAATGTCACGTAGTTCTACTTTCAGAAGCTGGAACACTGACTGAGTGACTAAGTTTAAGCAAAAGCCTACTCTGTGAAAATATACAGTAGACGATTGCACAATACAACAATTTTGTCATGATGACCAAAGGAATTTTAGCAAGTTGTCCTTTAAAACTAATAATAAATTAAAATAACTGTAGCATGTGAAATAACTGTAGCATGTAAATGTATGTAAGTGTTCATTGTCTAAATAAATCTTAACTCGTTTTTTTAAGTGACAACAATAAACAGCTACTAAGTGATTTAGTTTTGGCCTAAGCTTGAAACTTTTTTTTTCCATTGCTCATGCTTTAATGCAATAGTGGAGGCATGCATTCTTTGAGTGCTTTCTTGTTCCCATTATTTTAGCTTTCATTTGGATGGAACCTGCTGGTTGGCAAGAGCCGAATCAAATATTCATGATAGCAAAGAATGGAAACATCAAACTCTAAACTCTGAGCCTTCATCCAGCACCACACACACAAACACACACACACACACACACACACACACACACACACACACACACACACACACACACACACACACACACACACACACACACACACGCTAACTGTGTGAATTTACAGAAATAGAAAAAGAAACTGAATTCAAGAACCATAAAGAAAATAAATAATAATTCAAAATTCATTTTTGCTTTATCCAACTCATTTTAGGGTAAAATGTGCCTCTTTCATTCCTTTGGGGGGAACAAATGGTTGTTTTTACACCCTATAACTTCTATTAAGTTGTGCCGTGGTCTCTTTTGAGGCAAGCAGAACACCTAACACTAATTCAAATGCTAAATGCTATGGGCCTTTTGCCAGCCTACATGGTATTCTAAGCAGATATCGATCACTTTCTAAAATGCTTTATGCTCATGAGAGTTTTGCAAAATATAGCTGCTAGTGACCATGAAAATAGCAATATGGGACAACTATTTGATGAATTACTCTAAATCAAACAACAAATGAGACAAAAAATGTTGTGATCTGTGTGATTGAGAGAAAGCGTAGCTTTTTCCTAAAATAATCACAGACTATTTCTTACTGTTTTGTTTTGTATTTGTTGCTGTTGTTGGGGTTTTTTTCCAGATCTGTGCTGCCTTGATCGATAGCTACCTTCAAAGGGGGTCATGTGAATCTTGTCAGTTTCCAGATGAGAAACTGAATGTGTCTATCAGTACTGTAGTAAGAATCAGATCAAACACCTTGATTGAGCATCTTGATGAAGCACCTTGATAGCTGCTAATTTCTAATAAGATTAAAATAACCCATAAAAACAACATAAAGATTAAAGGTACGTCTGAAGATTCCTGCATCATTCATTTGTGCAGCAGCCAGACGAATCAGCAAAATCTAGCAAGTCTCTACGTGCTACTCCAGAAGTGAGATTACATTTTATAAGATTACAGGGTGCACAACTAACTCATCCAACTAGTTAATGACTGTTATCAGCACTTAAGTATAATAACCCATATTTGATGAAGACAGCATCTGAAGAAAAACAACAGTAAATATTTTCTCGATGAAATATGTTCCCCAACCGCCACAACTGGAGCTGCCATAAATCACATTTGGCACGACAGTTGTGTGGAAATGGATTGAACTCAAAAACTGTCTGGCCAGTCTTACAAAAAAAATAATTAGGGGGAAAATGCATGAATCCTTTTGTTTGTTTCACTGCAAGAAAATAACTATTCTTCTTCCTGTGTAGATGATAAACTTCGAAAATTCTGATGATAGTTTCAGTTTGCTGCTGACATTTTCTTTCTGTTCCCTGTGGAGTTTTCTTCATAAAACTACTCAACTTTTTCCACTGTGTATTATCTGTCGAGAAGTCCATCTTGGGTTTGCGATTTCCACGTCTGTTTGCTCTGACAACCTGAAGAAAATGGCTTTTAAATTTAACACTTCCCTTCTGAAAGCTTGCTTCTTGAAATATTCATGCTAAAGCTTGTCAAACAAGAATGTTCCATTAACATTCTTAACAGAGTCACTTTCCCAGCCCACTGCCTCCCTTTTTACATACTTGTGTTTTATTCTTTCAAAGCAAAGTAAATAAAACTCATCACCTGTGATCCCAGCAGGAGAAACTGTGAAATACTCTAAAATTAAAAACAACAAAATACATTTCAGTACCTTTTGCCTTTTGTGAGTGTTTTGTGAGTAATTTGTGGAGAAAATATTTTATGCAGTTTTACAGTTTATTGAATTTGTTAAGTGGTATTTTTGTAGCAGTAGTCTGATTATTGACTGTTTTAAAAGCCATAAAAAAACAGCCTAGTTATAAATCTTTATTGTCAGAAGTATGGATTCATTTTTATAGTTGTTATAATTACTATCAGAATGTGTCTCGGACCATTATGATTGAAGGGTGTGCTCCCTGTGCGGCAGCAGCAGCAGACTCCCCATGGAGTCCACACATTGATGGAGGTTGTGGCCAATGATTCCACTGAGATTGATGAAGCTGATGGAACAAACTTAGTGAATCTGCTAAGATTAGAAATTAATGGGTAGGAATGTGTTTTACTGTACCACGCTGAGGGTACAGAGAATCATTTGAAAGCAGCAAGATAATGAGAACAATCCCCCCACCCCCCAAGATGGCATATAGATGAAACATAAACTACAATTTGGATATGAAAAGAAATCATCTGCCCGGCTGAACATTTTTTGGGTCTTCTTTTAATTTGTGTGAGAGCGAGAAGATTTAAACAACTGTCATGTCTGTGACAAATAAGTTATTCATTGCAGCCCTTTTTGACACGGTAGCTAAGGTAGCAGTTTTGTGAAGATGTTACAAAAGAGGATTGAACGTCGAACTAAACTAATATATCATTTTAAGAGTCATCTGTGAACGACACAAAAATCCTCAAGTAAACTAGGAGGCAATTTACAGGTCAATCCAACATCATGAAACAAATCCAGGAAGGGAATAGAAAATAATCCAAGACCCACTCAAATAAACAATGCAGGAACATGATGAACGCACAAGGACACGTGTCTACTGTATCTGTGGTAATTGATTCCAGGTCTGGTTGAGAGGTATACAAAGGCAAGAACTGAAACATCTTTCAAAATAAAAAAAATAAACAATATGCACAGATTGATGGGATGTTACGCCGGGTACTACATTATCTGATCTGGTGCAACAGTAAACTTCCTTTTTTTTCTCTTTTGCAGCACAGATTTGTAGCGTTGTATGCAGCACCAAACATCTTATAGTGTTCACCCACACACTGCATTGATATGTATAGATGTGTGACATTAGCCTAGCCTCATTTTCAATCATGAATACGTGGAACATTAGCGCTTAATGCAGCAGCAATTGATTAAATGCAGCAGTGGTAATCAGATTTGTTGTGGACAGTGGCTCATATGGTTCCCTGGGTGGCAGTAAAAATTTCTACTGGAGCCTGAAGTCTGCATTCTTAAAATCTCCATTTCCTGTTGTACTGTATTTGCACACACACACATCCTTATAAATGTCGTATCAACAAAAATAATTAACTATGTACACATCCTCTACACACTTGATGTTTCTCCAAATACACATACATACTTACTTCAACCAACAAACGGTTTCAATATTTTTTTTAATTCAGGATATCATCATTTTGTGTTTCATTGCATGCAAAGCTGCATAGAGTCAGCGTAGAGATAGAATACTGTGTGTGTGTGTGTGTGTGTGTGTGTGTGTGTGTGTGTGTGTGTGTGTGTGTGTGTGTGTGTGTGTGTGTGTGTGTGTGTGTGTGTGTGTGTGTGTGTGTGTGTGTGTCCATGCATGCGTGCATGTGCCATGTGTAAATTTGCATTTTAAAGATGAAATGGGACATGAAATGTAAATATGCAGATGTCTGGAGTTGTTTAACCAGTTCCTGGAGATGTTGTGTTGTCAGTGGTCAGCCTGTCATTCCAGATTATTTGCCTCTGCACTTGTGTGACAACACACTCCGCTCAGACACGTACTCACCTGTCTCTGTATTATAGATGACATGATTAAGTCATAAACACAGAAATAAATACAAGCACAATGTTTGGCCCATTAAAAAAACATGTCTCAACTTTGAAATGACTCCTTTATACTGCCGCCTACATACACGCACACACGCACACACGCACACACACACACACACACACACACATACACACACACACAGCAGTCCAGTGGCTATTTTAAGATGGACTAAATCATTTCCAGGCCAGGGGCCTCTGTGTGAAAAGTTAACAATAGTAACAAAGAGGGAACAAGTGTGTGTGTGTGTGTGTGTGTGTGTGTGTGTGTGTGTGTGTGTGTGTGTGTGTGTGTGTGTGTGTGTGTGTGTGTGTGTGTGGGCGCGCGCATATGCGCGTGTGTGTGTGCGTATGTGTGTGTGGACAGAGAGACCTTAAAAGCAACAATCACAGAAATTGTTCAGTTCCAGCAGCTCAGTAGATGATGGTGACGATGTTCAGGACACACAGAACACAAAAATTAGATGAGAATCTCTTTGTATCCTGATGAAGGAAAAAGGTTTTCTGAGCATCAAGGTGGAAGCACATAGATTTAGGTGACAGCAGAAGGTTTGGAGTTCATTCATTTCATTTTTGCACAATATAAAAATACAAAAATGACAAAGATAATATAATACAAGGCAATATGCAAGCTAGAGAGAGAAAAAAGAAAAACGGGCGTATCTTCTGGCTTTAAACGTCTTTCTTTAAATAATTAAAAATGTATGTCTTAAAAGAATTACTTTTACATATAACATTTAATATGTCAAGTGATGGCAAATTAATACTACTAAAACAACACAACAACAATGATGGGGGTTCCCTTTAGACACTAATCTATTGGATCTGCCTCTATGTGCCACCCCAGAGTTAATTAGGGTTAGTGATGGTGAGCTTTAGACCAGAACCCATGTACTGGTCAAAGTCTCACAACTAATTTAAGCTTTGTATTTTTTTACAACAGTGCACAGCGTGTGAATAAATAATAGTGCTATGAAATGGAGACCCCCAAGGAAAATGCATGATAATCAAGCAAAACTGTTGTCAATATTGACACATGCTGTACATTACGAACACAGAATATTAAATGGTCTAAATCCATCGACTATTATCCGTCAAGTGGATGAAGGAGAGAGGGATGTGTTCCATCATTGGATATACTGTATGCTTTTTACCTGAATAAAAACTGAATTGCGAAAACAAGACGTGACAGGAGTGCCAGACAAGCTGTTTCACCCGCCTCTTTGTGCCGAGTGACAGTTAGTCGTACTCTTGCTGCAGACATAACAGCGGTATCGATCGTTCCCTTCTGACAGAAAGAAAATGTACATTTCCCAATAGTGTTTTAAACAATAAGAAAACAACTTAATCTATTCCTTTTGTGAGCAAAAAATAAATAAATTGTGCATCATGGCCAACTTCTGTTGGTGAGTGACACTCAGAACCCTTTTAAAATGCTGAGTTTCATCTTATCAAGAACCACTATTCAAACCTATCCCTCTAATTGTGGTCACCTATGGTGCGTTTCAATGCAGGCGAGTATGTCATATACTTCTTTCATACAAATATTTGTAAGCATAAGCATTATGTGGTTTATACAGGCTACAAAAAAAAAACTTTAGCTGCATTGAAATGTTGTAATCACAGTTCCATGATTGCAAAGAACCATCCTAAAGCCGACCTTTTAGCAATGCATGTACTGTACAATCCGCTGTTTAAATTAGTAATCACAGTGAAACCTCCAGGCTAGAGGCTTGTTTTCCTATTCTTCCTTTACCAAGTACCACCTGCTGTTACAATAACAATCTGAGTGAAGTGAATTCCATTGAGACAGTATGCAACAGTTGTAAACAACCCATTACCAATGGTTTGTCAAGGACTGCGGATCAGGAAACGTTAATTGCATAAATAGCATAACCTGACTCCAAATGAGCGACTGCAGATGTTCAACGCTGTCTGGTGATGTAAGTAACTACAGTTGTCAGCCTGACGGAGGCTGTTGAAAGACAGCTGCAGCTTAACACTTGGCCTCGGCGTTGCCATGGTTCTGGAAATATTTGATCAATTTTGAAACAATAAGCTCTGCATGTTATTTTGCTGTTGAAATGAATGAAAATGCCCAATAGCGTCCAACCTACAGAAGCAACTGAGTATTAGTGTCAAAGCGAAAGAGTGCATCATGAATCGTGACATGAATGTATGAGATTATCTTCTTCTTCTCCTCCTTTCAGCTTTTCCCTTCAGCAAATTTGTTGGTTCCATCTAACACTGCATCCTCTTCTCTCACGCCAACTATCTTCATGTCCTCTTTCACTACATCCATAAACCTCCTCTATGGTCTTCCTCTTGGCCTCCTGCCTGGCAGTTCAAAACTCAGCATCCTTCTACCAATATATTCACTATCTCTCCTCTGGACATGTCCAAACCACCTCAGTCTGCCCTCTCTGACTACCTCCAAAACATCTAACATGTGCTGTCCCTCTGATGTACTCATTCCTGATCCTATCCATCCTAGTCACTCCAAAAGAGAACCTCAGCATCTTCATCTCTGCTACCTCCAGCTCTGTCTCCTGTCTTTTCCTCAGTGACACTGTCTCTAGACCAAACAACATCGCTGGTCTCACCACAGTTTTGTACACCTTTCCTTTCATTTTAGCTGAAACTCTTCTATCGCAAATCACACCTGACACTTTTTTCCATCCGTTCCATCCTGCCTCTTTTCCACACTCTCCATTGCTCTGGACTGATGACCCTAAGTACTTATAATCCTCCACCTTCTTGATCTCTTCTCCCTGTAACCTCACTCTTCCACTTGGGTCCCTCTCATTCACACACATGTACTCTGTCTTACTGCGGCTAACCTTCATTCCTCTCCTTTCCAGGACAAACCTCCACCTCTCTAGCTTCTCCTCCACCTGTTCCCTGCTCTCACTACAGATCACAATGTCATCTGAAAACATCATAGTCCATGGAGATTCCTGTCTAACCTCGTCTGCCTGTTCATCACCATAGCGAACAAGAAGGGGCTCAGAGTTGATCCCTGATGCAGTCCCACCTCCACCTTGAACTCCTCTGTCACACCTACAGAACACCTCTCCACTTTCTTACAGTCCTCATAAATGTCCCGCACCACTCTAACATACTTCTCTGCCACTCCAGACTTCCTCATGTAATACCACAGTTCATCTATGGGCACCCTGTCATAAGCTTTCTCTAGATCTACAGAAACACAATGCAGCTCCCTCTGGCCTTCTCTGTACTACTCTATTAACATCCTTAAAACAAATACTTATCAGCTTTATTCCTCTGTAGTTGCCACAACTCCGCACATCTCCCTTGTTCTTAAAAATGGGCACCAGCACACTTCTCCATTCCTCAGGCAACTTCTCAGTATCCAAAATGCTATTGAACAACCCAGTCAGAAACTCTTCTGCCGCCTCTGTTACACACTTCCAGACCTCCACAGGTATATCATCAGGACCGACTGCCTTTCCACTCTTCATCCTCTTCAATTCCCTCGTCACTTCATCCTGACTAATCTTTGCTACTTCCTGGTCCACAACAGCCACCTCTTCTAGTGTTTGTTCTCTCTCATTTTCCTTGTTCATCAACTCTTAAAAGTACTCTTTCCATCTTCCCATCACACTCCTGGCACCTGTCAATACACTTCAAACCCTATCCTTAATCACCCTAACCTGTTGCACGTCCTTCCCATCTCTGTCTCTCTGTCTTGCCAATCTGTATGGATCAGTCTTCTTACTGTCCAACCTAGCATAGAAGTCATCAAAAGCCCCTTGTTTGGCCTTTGCCACCGCTACTTTCACCTTACGCTGCATTTCCCTGTACTCTTGTCTACTCTCCTCAGTCCTCTCAGTGTCCCACTTATTCTCAGGAAACGTCTTTCTCTGTATACATTCCCCCTCATTCCACCACCAATTCTCCTTATCTACTTTCCTTCCAGGTGACACACCAAGTACAGTACTCTCCTACCTGTCTCCCTGATCACATTAGCTGTAGTTGTCCAGTCATCTGGAAGCACCTCCTGACCACCCAGAGCCTGTCTGAACTCCTTCCTAAAAGTCATGCAACACTCTTCCTTTTTCAGCTTCCACCATTTCATCCTCTGCTCTGCCTTTGCCCTCTTCATCTTCCTCACCACCAGAATCATCCTATACACCACCATCCTATGCTGTTTGGTTACACTCTCGCCTACCACTACTTTTTAGTAACTGATCTCCTTCAGATAATACCGTCTACACAAGATGTAGTCTACCAGTGTGCTCCTACGCTCACTCTTATAGGTCACCCTATGTCCCTGCCTCTTCTGGAAGAAAGTTTTCACTATAGCCATTTCCATCCTTTTTGCAAAGTCAACTACCATCTGTCCTTCTGCATTCCTCTCCTGGATACCAAACCTGACCATCAGCTCCTCATCACCTCTGTTTCCTGCACCAACATGTGCATTGAAGTCTGCACCAATGACAACTCTCTCACTTCTAGGTATGCTGTGCATCACTTAATCAAAGTCCAACCAGAATTTCTCCTTCTCCTCTAGCCCACATCCTATCTGTGGAGCATACCCACTAATAACATTGAACATCACATCCTCTATTTCTAGCTTCAGACTCTTCACTCTATCGGACACTCTTTTTGCCTCCAGGACATTCCTAACAAACTCCTTCGTCAAGATAATTCCTCCATTTCTCTTCCTATCTACACCATGATAGAACAACTTTAACCCTGATCCTAAACTTCTAACCTTGCTACCTTTCCACCTGGTCTCCTGGACACACAGTGTGTCTACCTTCCTCCTGCATCATGTCAACCAACTCTCTACCTTTTCCTGTCATAGTTCCAACATTCAACGTCCCTACTCTCATTCCTATACTCTTGACGTTCCTCTTCTCTCTCTTCCTACGAGCACACTTTCCTCTTCTCCTTCTTAGGCCTTCTTTGACCAATTTCCATCCTGTAGGTCAACAGCACCGATGGCAGTCGTTAACCCGGGCCTCTACCGATCCAGTATGGAAGTCATAGATTTGATTCACATGTTTGATTGGGCAAAAGTTTTTCGTTGAATGCCCTTCCTGACACAACCCTCTTTATTTATCCGGGCTTGGGACTGGCACAATAAGGCAGTGGCTTGTGCCCTCTTGTGGCTACATTGATGAATATATGAAATTATAATGAAAATAAAAAGCCTATCCACGACGAGCTGACTCGTGACACTGACAACTAACAATGCCAAAATCTGTGGCAGTATCAGTGCATCATTAATGCTGAGAGCATGGCAGCTCACACAAGAGAAAGGTTAACTTTTGATAGGGGCACTGAAAGGAAGCTTTTCTCTCTCCCTTTACCTTGACTCAGTCCTCCCCCTCCAGGTCAAGACTGTTTCTGTCAGCTGCATGTCTTTGTTCTCCATTCAAAGGGCTCGTAAGCCAAAGGTCAGGATCTTTTGATGGCTTCCTGGTCAGGCAGCAATGTCTTGGTTTATGCCTGAGGTTGATTCAATCAAAGGTAACAACATTCAGCAGGATCAAATGTGAAGGGAATTCGCAGGATTATATGTGCATGATCAAATGTGTTTTTCCTGTTTAATATTTAAAAATGATATGTGGGCCTGCTAGGGTTTTTAATTTGAATAAGATGAGAAATTATCTACATAAAGCTGCAGGAATATTCTCTCTTGCACAAGCAACCTTGAAATTTCATGAGGATGGAAGTAGGCCATTGTAGGAGCATGTTTCTTTGTAATGAAGGTACAGATATGCAGAGAATAAGCCTTTAAATGTCATTTAAACAAGCACACACAATAAACTAACGCTCCCAGCTCGGTCTGCCATATCCTGTTAAACATCGCCCTCTAGTGTTGCTCCATAAGAATGCAGTGCCGTGACGTCACTGTAGTGTTTTGATGCCTTTTTTTGTCTGTGTGTCATCATCCACATGATGTTGTTCAGGCAATATTGTGGGTGTGTAAATAGGTTAAAAATCACAACATCACAGACATTACAACATCACAAATTTAACTAGCTCAAGAGAGCATTTTTAACTTTAGTTTTCAGAAATGGGAAAAGAACAGCAAATCAGAAATATTGCCACATATAGACCTCAAATCAAACATTCATTCATTAATTTTCTGCCACTTTATCCGCCGTAGCGGGTCACGGGGAGCTGGAACCTATCTCAGCTGGCATAGGGCGTGAGGCGGGGGACACTCCAGGCACAACGCCTGTGCACCACGGAGCCATACACAACGACATACAACCATGCACACACACACTCACTCCTACAGGCAATTTGGAACCGGCCAATGAACCTGAAGCGCATGTTTTTGGAGGTGGGAGGAAGCCGGAGAACCCGAAGATATCCCACGCAGACACAACTGACTCGAATCTTGTAAGATTATTAATTCCTTCATTCATTCAGTCTCTTCTTATCTACCTCCACTTTTTTGTGGGTCATGGGGGTTGCCAGAGGCTATTTCAGCAGACATACAGAAGGAATCTTATAAGATAAAGTCTTAAAATAATGTCCTTCTCAGCGTTAATTCTGTGCTTCAGTCAGCATTGTGACTCTTTCATTCTTCGGGGGATTAAAGCTCAGGTCCAGCTCCCTGATTCTGTGGTCAGAACCCAGAGCTGGGCCCAGAGGAACACGTCCGTCGCTTGTCACTTTAAGAAACAACAGCCGGCAGAAATCAAAGTGCTGGCGTTTGAAATGTGGCATACATGCCCTCATCAGCTGCACTTTTTACTTGTTAACATGACACAGGCCCCATTTGGTTTCACTTACCTTTTTGTCAAGCCATTCATTTTTGAAGCTGAAGTAAAGCATTTTTAGACTTAAAGAATAACGCAAGAATTTTCTTATAGTTTCATAGTGGCCAATAATCCACTTATGAGAGTAAAAACAGCATTAACATCAACTTGCTAGTGTCAGAAATTACATGATAGCTTATGCATGTCAGCTACAGTAAATTCAGTTTTACTGGATACAGTAAAAACAATTTTTAAAATTGAACAATGTAAGGGTCATTTTGAAGTTGTGAAATGACTCATTTTACATCCTGTAGCCGTGTATCACCGTATGGGTGCATATGTAATTATGTGGAGTCGTATAAATAGTCGTTATTTAACAAGTTTTCTGCACACAAATTTAAATTATACATGGTACAGAAAAATCATGGTAATTGCTGAAAAATTTTGTGTTTAAAATTTCTGGAGGATTATTTTATCATATTTGCTGCAGCTGATACCAGACCAGTGTAGATCAGCCAGCTGATGACTGCAACTCTAGAATGTAGTTGCTGCTGGTGAGAACCATCTAAGGACCCATCCAGTGATGAAGCCTTTTGATATTGTCAGGCTGCCTACCTCGCATGGAAAACTAAGACCTGTGGAGTGTCAGACCAGAGGATGTCCAAGTTACAGGGAACCACACCACACATCTTCCTCATGTAGGTTCAATGCAGCCCCAAACAATTCCATATACAAATCAAACAAGCTCAACTGCTTTTTTCATTTAAATTATTTTCACAGGTAACGGCTAAAATTATTGAAATAAAAAAAATATAAATTACATTTTAAAGATACAAAGTTAAATATAGAAAACATACAAAATTTTACGATAAGTATCCCTTAGTTTTCAAGTGCATATTTATGAATGGGATGATATTACAATTCATCAATTTTAGAAGATGGAAGTGACTAATGAAGCTGGTCACCAATCTGCTAACACTTGACTTTAAAACTTTAGGAATGCCTTTTCCTCCCTCATCATTCTCTCAGCTTCTGTTTCTTTATCTTCTTCTCTGCATCACAACTTTCTTCTTCCTCTACACTGAGCTTCACCCCTCTGCTGTCAGCACTAATCAGACCACTGTGTGTACACATATGCATGGACCAGTGTGACTGTGGCTCTATTTTTCTAAGTGGTCTTAGGAGGGCGATCACTCGGCTGTGCTTTCCCACAGGATCCTGCTTGTCGAGGAAAGACACGCACACGCATACACTAATGCTGATGGTGCGATCAGACATCCAACATGGGCCAAACGACTCCGTTTATATCTGCACTTCACACAAATTATTAAATGAAACTGAGCCTGTCAAGAAGCACAAAAGTAGAAGCCAAAAATTATGGTTATAAGCGTTATAAGCCATTCCATCTATAAATGTGTTAGTCAAGTTCCTGCAGAGAAAATAACTACAGTCATATGTAGTCCACAGGGTGACACAAGTGTGACAAGTGCAGCTCATTCCTGAGTTCACTGGTGTTGCTGAGCATCAGATTAAATCCGGTTAATAGACCAGATCAAGTACCTGTGAGCGCATCACATATTCACATTTTAAAAGTTTCCCAGCTTACTCATAGCCTGAGAATGACTCCCGCTATGTGGAAGTGATATTTTGCATTTCTCAGACTTCTCGTAGTATTCTGATTGTGCAGTTGTGCATACATTTCATCATGTTGACAGTTATATGTTGGGAGATCTTATTATTAGGTCATATAATTTCATTTATTGTTCTGACAATGCTTATATGCGACAACTCCAAATATGCTTGCAGGAGCTAGCACTGAAAAAGCAGAGAACAAAGCCAGACTCAGTGAAGCCAGGATACCCAAAGAGAGATTAATGTCATATTTCAGCCCTGATTAGACCATAGCATCAACATTCATAACGGATCAAGGTAAATGGCTCAGGTACCATTCCATGAGGCTGGCATAGCCTAAAGTCCTGTTTCCAAAGGAACACGCTGGATCTCACTAATATTTAAAAATTGAAAACATGTACAATCCTGTTTTGGATTTAATAAGCGAGCTGTTCAAAATCACGTGATCAGACCAGATGTTTCAAAGGATGTTTTGGGGGTTTTTTGTAGAAAGGAACAGATTGAGAAATAGATGTACACAAATCTGAATTGTTCTTAATCCTAAATTGGGTTGAAAACAACACACACACACACGAGTCCATCTCTATGTTGTATAAAATGCTCCTTAAAGGTTAAATCGGGCCGCTGAGTCCAGGACACAGTGGTCCTCAGCTTTGAGTATGCCAAGCCTCTGTCGTGACTGATAAGGGCTGTGACCTCTCTTCTTCACTAACACATACTGAACACTTCCAGGCAGAGCACGGGAGAAGACTGTTGACTGCTGCCAGCTGGCAAGAGAGTAGAGCACTATCAGCACGAAGAGGAAGCATCTGGGGTACAACAGCTTAGTGTGTTCATGTGAAATCAAAAAGCTACTGCTTTCTTCAGAACTCAAATTTGATGCCAATTGGTGGCCTGTGACTGCAATTAATGGTCTCATGGCTTGACCCTCATGAAAGAGCATAAAAGACAGGATTTTAAATGTATGGCGGTTAAAAAAAACTACATTAAAACTAATGTGTCATTCTAGATAATCCAACACCAGAAAGGAAATTACAAAAACTCTACTTCAAGTCCCAGCTGTTTGAAGCCAGATCACTAAAAATGCTGCAAAAAAGAATCTAAATCAAAAGACAGCGTTAGAGCAAACCCCATGGGACCTTACATGTCAATTGTGTGAATAGACATTGTCTGACCATCAAGAAAAAAATTAGATTTAGTCAATCGAACAGAAAAAAGACGGAAAATTACTCTGTGAGACCTGGATTTTAAGATGAGACTTTATTTATATTCTTAAAACAAATATACAGAGAACAGATTAAATAATTTTTTTTTTAAAAACTTTGAAAAAAACAACAACAACAACAATTCCAGCATCCTCAGCCAAACTAGTCAGGTATGGATGCTGTTACAACTTCACTGTAGGGTCCATATCGTCCAAACTTGTCTTTACCAACCACAGCGACACACACCTTGTGCCCAGGCTTGTACTTGGTGACCATCACACAAATAGGCAGAGGGATTGCAGCCACCTCACCAACGGTGATCCACTTTGAGAAGACGCCACTACCCCTGGGTTTTTCCATGGTCATTAAGATTCTGAAATGGAAACGAGAAGATAACGATGATGCATTACACATCTAACTCATATATGTCAGATGGCTTGTATAATGAGTTTGTATTCTGGACTGCACTGCCATCTAAAATGTAGAAGGTAAATCAATTAGCTGATCATGAAAAACATTTGATTTACTCTTCTACTTATTTAAAAGCAAATTTCTCATCACATGCTCAGCTTTAACCTTTTTTATTGGCTTGTCTTGTCTAATGTTTCTGTGTTGAACACAATCACATGCTTCATTCTCATATTTGAGATCATAACTGGGTACTTATTGGACCCAAGCAAAACAGTTAATAACCTTAAGTCTGCCATTTTCTGAGGTTTTGAGGACAAACAGGCTGATAGCCCATATGACACTAATTGGATTTGTTCCTTTTTCTGTCTTTTCAATGTTTCAGAGAACAGACCCAACATTTGCGTTTGAGCAATACTCAGTCTTCATATTTAATATATAAATTGATTAGCAAGAAGCTGAAGAAAAACGTGTTGACTTGTTGTCTAATCAGTCCAGTTGTTGTTAATTTATTCAGAAAGACTGATTTGAGTCACCACAAGCTGCGTACTGGCTGTCTCAAAAACACAAGAATCATTCATTTGTCAGCTGTGTTGGGACAGGGACAAATAAATTAACTAGCACTGCAAATACATTGAAAGAAAAGTGCCTTTCACTGAACATAAATGAATTCACCCAGTGTGTAGCATTAGGTGAATTCATCTCATAGCACTGGGTGAATAAAATCTCATTGTACTATGTATAGCGACAATAAAGGCTTTCTATTTCTAGCAACCCTACAACCCATCTCAGCATTCTGTTTCTTACCTGTAACTTTCCATGGGGGGTGCAGCGAGATCGGATTCCACCACGTCCCAGAGCACAGAGAGGTTGGCGGGGTTCCTGATGAGAGCCAGACGCACTACTGGTTTCTGGGGGATGTTGAATGAGGCTGCTTCCGTGTCGGCAATGAAGGGGACGGTGATAGGTGGAAGAGGAGGATACAAGGCCTTCGTCTTGGTGTAAGAAAAGGAGGAGGCAGTGGGGATTACTGTTTGTATCAAACAGTCCAGTGAATTACCACTGTGGGTTAGTGAGACAGTGTGTTACCTGACCCGAGTTGTGTTGCTGATGGGATCTATCGCCAGGAGAGGCACATTCATTCACTCTCACAGCCTTAAGCGGTGATGCCGCACTGCCGTTCTTCTTTTCTGGATTTGTCTTTTTCTGCAAAAAGCATCAAGATAAAGTGTGTAAAAGATAGAAGAGTGAACAAAAGCACAGCACAATATAAACAAGAATAAAAAAGTCAATGACAGCAGATTAAGGAAATAAATAACAAATAACAAAAGAAAGAGTAATGAGTCATTATGTTTTTTGAGTTTCCGTGTAGGCAAGTGAACCTACATTATCTTGAGGAGAGCTGTGAGAAGTACCAACTGCAGGAAGCCCCTCCTCTGTCAGACCCTCTATGGCAGCCATCAAAGCTTAACACAGGTAACGGTCAAAGATGAGGAAAAGAGACAAGGAAGAGAGATACAAGGATGATAGTTATTGGTGGTCTGACTAACATTAATAATGCAAGTTGGTTCATTAATAAGACTTCAGGTTTGAATCAATGCAGCAATTTGAAATGGCGCCGGTGACCAGCAAATTGATTTTATAAAACAATATTTGCTCTACTTTTATTTGATATGATGCAAATAATTTTGTAAAGCAGTGGTATGAATGAAAAATGTAATTTTAATAACGTGACAGAAATACAGTCACCCCAATTCCACCCTGTCCTCCAAAATCCACAGCTACTGAAATATCAGATAATCAAATGCATTTCACTCATCGTGGCATACGATCTACAAGGTAGAGGGACTAGTCAACAGACAACGAGTGACAGAGTTAGCTGTGTATCTGCACATATGGGTGCACAGTAAGTAATTAACAGCGTGATATCAGAACCAGCGCTCTGGAGACATCATGGCTGCCCAACAGTCCCTCGTACTCAACAGTTATGATCCCCTTGATCACCTAAGCAGAACCAGTGCAATGATTACACTCACTGTTGCTTTCTTGAGACTTTTTTTTTTAATTGTTACATTTGAACATTTACCTTCAGTCCCAGAGAATTGCAAGCTTAACTAGTTAAGCATGCAATTTACTAATGAACACAATTGTCATGAACATCAACTAATCAATGTTACTATGTTCTTGATCCTGTTAACTAAACATCATAAGCAGATTTTTTTCACAATTGTTTTAGATAATAATGAAAAAAAATGACAAAGTGCAACAGAAATACCATTCTAAGCATTTATTCTCAAAATCTCCTTTTGTAAAATTTTCTCACATCAACCTACTCTTCATAGGGCGTAATTCGTGGTCTCTAGCCTGCCTTCTTACTAGAAATCTCACCTTTGTTGTCCTGATGCATTTGATCGAATGCCTTCCTTGTCAGATCCTGAACAGAAAAGACAGAGCAGTTTAAACCTCCAAATAACCAATTTCTTCACATTTCATTTCTTCACAGAACTTCAAAGATTTTTTTAAATAAATTTTTAAAACATTAACTGCAGGATCTATGTGAAGAAGTGACTTTTTCATGCTTATTATTTCAGATGACACAAAAAAGAAAAAAGTGAACTCAAACACGATCCAAAAATAGCAAAAGGCACCATTCACTATTTTGTTGCTTTCTGTAGAAAGTTTTATCAAAGAATATCAGCTTTTGGAATTGTGCTTGACAAAGATGTTACTGACAGGACACAACTTATTTCTGTAAACCTCTGCTCATATTTTTCATGGTGAGTGAAACTTGATGTTTACCATGATTTCAAAGAGGTTTCCACTCTTCGCCGTGCCTTCTGGGATGTTTTTTTCTAGAGACAAATAAAATGACATGGAATTAATTATTCATACGAACCACAAATACAAATACCAATCTGTGAGAATATGCCAACTGAGCTCTTACTCTGTGAAATGACTTCTGTATCTTCATCATCAGAATCTAACCTGCACATCAAATCACATGATTCAAGCATTAATTCGATGCCAATTAATTCATATCAAGATCTTCTTAACTTTTACTGAGGAGCAATACGATTGAATGTGGTTGTACTAACCGGAGGGTATCCATATCAGTGAGAGATGGATGTGGACTCTGAAAGTCAGACACTTTTTTTTCACCAAATTTGACATGAATATTACATTAAGTCAAAATAATATCACATGTATTCATGTGAGTGTGTTGTCTGCATCAAACCTTTTTCTTTTTCCTTGCCATTTCGGTCATAGCTGCTTCTGCTCTTTGGGTCACTGTGTTAATTTGAGCCTTAAGGAAAGACAGACAGATTCCATTAGATTACAATAAAGAACAAACGCTGAAGCAAAAGAATAATTGTTTTTTGTCAAAACTCAGAAAAGGACCAAGAGACTAATTTAGAAAATAAAAATGAACAAATGGCAGAGGTATGGCGAATGTTGAGTATCAATAAAAATAAAAAATCCTTATCTGAAAAAGAAAGAAACAAGGGTCATTTGAAAATATGCAGTATACTTAAATGTCGTTTGCAGAGTTACAAAAGTAAACAATGCATTTTTATGGAAACAACACAAAATAATTCAAATTAAAAGAAGAAGAAATGTACTTTATTAATCTCACTTGGAGAAATTATTTTTTCCACTAATTTACTGATTAATAACAAGCATTTACAGTGCGTCCTAGCGCATTCGCGCATCAACACTTGTGACTCATGAATACTGGCGGATGGCATCTGGACATGCGCTATGTGCCATGAGTCTAGGACTTCTGTGAGACACGAAAGTGCTTTAAACAGTCAATAAGAGTGTATACATTCGCACTGTATACATATGTGTGCACAGGCCCCTGAATCAGACACAAACACACACAAGGGGGCCTTGTGTGTGTCAGAAGTCAGTAAGTCAAAGGTGTGCACCACTACTAGACATGAACATTGAAGAAAACAAGAAATTTGCTTCAAATACTGCAATGAAACTTGCAAGCAAATCCTGAATGTCCAATTACTTATTTTCTCATCCTTAAGCCATCAAACCTTCCATCCTTACTGCCACCACACAACAGAATTAATCTGATGGGTGCCAATGGCTCACTAGGGCTTCATCTAACTGGGCTTCATCTGATCAATTTTTTACATGCTATATGTGACACTATTGATCACATTAAGAAATGTGTTGCCTTATTGTGTTTAAAGGGGTATTTTGTAAGGTGTTTATAGTTCATACGGCGATGATGACAAAGATGCATCAGTCACATTTAATCACTACTCCCACTGACTTCTAGTTTTCGGATGGTGTTTTCATAGTCAATAGCACGATCCAGCTGTTGAATAGTTTCCATTAAGCCCTGCAGCATGGCTTCACTTTTTTTCACCGCACCACAAACCTCCTGCTCAATCAGAGCCTGCACCTGCAGACACATAAATAAACATAAAACATGCATACAGGCATGACCATGTCAGTGTTTGCAAATGTAGCCAAGAATTAATTAATTCTACAATTAACAATCAATTTCCTATGTCTTACTTCATATTGGGAAAACTTCCTTTTATTGCTGCCTTCAGG
Source organism: Antennarius striatus (assembly GCF_040054535.1). Taxonomy (NCBI): domain Eukaryota; kingdom Metazoa; phylum Chordata; class Actinopteri; order Lophiiformes; family Antennariidae; genus Antennarius; species Antennarius striatus. The sequence continues at coordinate 8,705,793 of NC_090791.1, read as the reverse complement.
GTCACCTGGACTGGGGAGTGACCTGTTCATTCTTCACACAGACAGACACAAAATCAAGACTCAATTGTATACTGTAGTCATAGCCATTCATAAAGTGATCATCAAGTTACATGGCATTACAGATTTCCCTATTGTACCAGGCACATGTAAATCAGACAGTCTGTGTATCAAACTGTATGATAACCTGCTTCAGGTTCTTCTTCAACAGTTACCAAAAAGAGGAAATGTCAGACAAAAGGAGCCAATGACAAATGCATTTTATAAAACAGCTATTTGCAGTAATGAAATCCTTCACGCGTCAGTAATCTTGCCACGAAGCAGACACAAAAAATAAACGTAAAATTCAGCTAATCTCAACCAGAACCGGAAATGCACACCTACATCATTATAGTACAGTACTGTATAACAAACAACTGAGGCTGCATCACACACAAACTTTGGAAAACGGGATGACGACCATCAGTTGAATGATTACATGGAAACACAAGGAGTCCCTTCATTGGGTAAACTTTTGGCCTACTGTACCCGTTTACAAAATAATTCCAAAAACATCAATGCCTGTTATTCAAATGAAGGCACACCTATCGTTACTAAACATTGCTGTTGTTGCTGTTGATTTCAAGATAGTTACTTAAACGTGATCTAATTCAGTTACATGCTAATGGCTAGTGTCTTGAATTCATGTCATCTGATAGCGGACCAAGTTAATCTGCAAAGCAACTACATGCTAGCTAACTTTAGCCAAAGTCAAATATTTTTCTGCCTATCGACATTACCAGCAGCTAAATTAGATAACGTTGGCACATAAGACTTATAGCGTTGACAAATTGCCCACGTACCTAAAAGCTAATCAGAATTTACTTTATTTGATGCAGGTGAGCGTTCTCGGGTTCCGTTGTTTCTGTCAGTGAGATTTACTGTGATTCACGTCAGCGATATCGAACACTTCCGGAAGTTTCCTCTCAAAATAAAAGCATGATGTAAAACATTAAAGTTAAAAGCATGTAAAACACGTCGAGTGTTCGCTAAAACGAAGACGATCTAATTAATAATACAAATTTGTAGTTGTGTAAAATAGAAGATAAGAAAGAGACACCATAAAAATCAGCCATATTTTTCACTGGAGAAGGTGGGGGTTTTGTTGTTGTTGTCGTTTTTTTTTTGGGGGGGGGGGGGGTACAAAGTAGTTTCTTATTTTTAGAAGGTCAAAACTGCAATATTGCTTTTTTAAAGGCGCCCCAGGAAAGACGTCTGGATATATCTAAGAAGGTAACATAAAATTATCCTTGACTTGCAGTATTCATTCTATGGATGCCAGCCATAATCTTTTACATTTACCAAATTAATTTAGCTTTTGAAAACTGAAACTGCGAAAAGAAATAATATTGCACTATTGCATGGAAGAGGGTAAAGTTACAATCTTTTCTACAGAAAAGTGGAGTTAGAGGAAAAACTGCAAATTGACATTTGACTCAATGACAAGTTTGGTACACACAAGGAAACTTTATTTATTGTGAAATACATAAAATAGATTTAATGAGACCTGCATATTTGTGGGAGAAATAGAAAAAATAAGCACCTTATAAAATTATAAGGGCATAAGTCTTTGTTACTGCGTCAGATTGAATTTTCATTCAGAGAATAACACACTGGGCAAATTGTCTGAAAAATAACCAGAAACCATTCATTTTTAAGGAGAATTAAAAAGTATTCCCTAGCTATTCTGTGGTGTGAAATCACAGACAAAAATTTGAATTTGAACACAGCCTAACACAGTGAAACCTGTCGACATCTTAAAAAATGACAGAAACTGCCACTGATGTTGCAAGAGGTTGAAACAAATAATAGAATAATATGATAATGAAACACACACTAACCAATCTAAAATGAAAAATGTGAATTTTGAATCAATCCAATATCACAAAAATGAACTGCTGTAAAATATAAGTTCTTACACATTGACAATTTCAACATGTCTTCACCAAGAAACATGAGACTCAGTCAATGTAAAATTAATACTTTCAACTGCCAATAATGAAAACAAAACAACAAAAATCCCATAAATACAGTTTTGGCTTCAATGACTGCAACTATTTGAACAGCTCTACTTTGTCTAAGATTCAGGACATCTATATCAACATAAAACACACTAGAAGATTAGCACAACCAAAAACCAGCAACAATTCAAATCTAGACTCACAAAGTCTTAGAAGTAATTACTGCAGTTTCTGTTCTCTTCAAGAGTTAACTTCTAATTGGTTTATTCCAAATTTTCCAAATCAATGTTTTACAAAATCAAGATTTTCAGCTTTTCATTGTGCAATAACTTCATCACAAAATAAGATAGAGGCTTTTATGCTAGACTAAAATGTGCATTCACATATAAGGCTTACTACTGAGTGACACACTCTTAAGATGATGACTTCACAAAAACACACCACAATCTTAGTCTTCTGTATGTTTTGATCATTTTCAAGTATCATCTTGAGATGACAGAGCAACATCTTCACTTCCATGCCTTTTTCCTCAATCTTCATGGCATTTAATTACCTGATGCACCTCTGATGGAGCAAACAAGCCCAAGCTGAACCACAAAATCTATTCCTTTACGATACACGTTTGAATGTTTGAAGTTCTAGCAACTATGAATTTAACATCAGCTTGTCTCCCTTATCTGTTCCAAAAAAGAAGAAAAATAAATTCTCAGTGCTGTAGGATCAAACTTCACCTTTGTAGATGGAAGCAAATCTGAGTACTGTAACAAATTTATTGTGCATTAGGGTGTTACCAAATAAACAGCAGCCCATTCAGAGAGAGAAAGACATGGCATGAATTCATTACTTCATACATCTGCAGTAACATGATGGAAAAATATACAAAAAGTGGTTGTAAAGAACAAAAAATAGCTGTTGTCTTTTACAAACTGAAGCTGTGAACACAAAAGTACAACAATTACCAAGACATTTTTTTTTACTTCTTTCAAGTTTGGATGTTTCTGTGTTGTCATCCAACACACCACAACACATCATTCTTGCTTCACCTAGTCAGTAAGACAAGATATTAAACAATGGGGTTAAATTCCTACATATTATACCTCAACTATAACTTCACTACATTTCCTGTAAGTCAGGGTTAACATTAGAGTCTGCTTTTCTGTTTTCTTTTTATATGATTTTAGTATTTCAGTCTTTGAAATAAGCGTTTGGCAATTACCTTAACTATATATACACAACAAATATATGCAAAATACATTCTCCTGACTAATGATTGACAGGAAAAAGCTATGGACCTTTTGGAAAGTCCAGGGTTCTGTGTCCCAGTGAGACAAATGTCCCTGATGGTGTTCGACTTTTTTCCTTTGTGGTGTTTTAGACAGGTTCCTAGAAATGGTGGTAAGCAAGAGAGAATGAAATAATATGAAGAGATGGAGTAGGAAGGCACTCACGTCCTCTATAAGGATAAAAGGGACAATTTGGAATAGCAGAGTTTTACATCTTTGCCATACTGAGCAATAAGGATGTACCATTGGGTTCTCAACTTATGATCTGAAATACTGTTGATTTAAGGTGTCTACATTTCCTTTCTATGAATTTTGTTGTAAAATCTAAGAGTATGAGGGAGAGTGTGTGCATATGCGTTGGTCTCTATGCATTGGTGTCCATGTATTTGTATTTATTTTTGATTATTATCTTGCCTATGATGAAGCCTATCAAACCTATTTGCGTTTCCTGAGCACCAAGTACATGACGCCGCTGATGAGTGTCATGGGGAAGCTGATCCAGGCAAGAATGTAAGAGGAGCCATAGGAGCCTTTCTGAAGACTGGCAACATGAAAGCTGTTTTTCTGAGCCGTGTAGATGGATGCTGCAATCATCACACATAGAGCTGGGGGGAGGGGAAAAGGGATAGAAATTACATTCAATAGTCAATAGCTGCAGGAATTGTTCAAACTTACAAGTCGTATAAGTCAGCTTGTTGTTTTCTGCAGCCAGATGGTGTCACTTAAAGTAATGGTTTCATATTTTAGGAAATACACTTTTTCTCCCAGGTAAAAAGCAACTAAGGTCATTTTGTATGTTGATCACGTGGCTTTATTTTGTTTGGTCTCTTTATTGGAAAAGTATTAATTAAGTAGGTGGAGAGACAATCTTTAACTAACTCAATACAAAATGCTATACAATGAACAATAGTAGTTACTACATAATGTGACAATTATTTAGGAACTGATAAACAAAACAACTGCAACTGCTCTGATCACATTGAAAATGTTGTTAAAATAAGTGCATTAATTTGTACCCAGCTTCAGGGGTTATAAGGTATAAACACTGCCAGGCCATTGAATCAGGTTGTCATTTACTCACTCACTATTATACACACAACACAGGAAAACAAGTTGCCAATGTGTGAAAACTACAAACACAAAAGGCTCCACTGAAAAGCTGCAGATTTTACTTACAGGACAATAGCTGGATGATGGCAGTGAAAACAAATCTGTCTCCCTGTTGTATCCTAAAGAGTTGAAGGATGAATACAAAGAAGCTAATGCAACAGAAAATGGTGGCAAGGATCATGGTGGCCTGGACGGCCTGCAGATAGGCTGAGAAGAGATTGAAATAGACATTGTTATAAAACATTACAACTTAACTCATCATACAAATAAAGTAATATTACTTCTGCATAGTTTAAAGAGTCACACAATGCCTTACATGCATCAGTTGTGTGGCTGTTCTCTATAGAATAGCAGGTGGCATTACAGGAGTACCACAGGTCAGTGTAGATCACATCACGTCCAGCTGGCGATACCACCCACCACGCCTACATCAGGGACGGACAACAAGCGAGTTAAAAGGAGTCAGTTCTGTACTGTATGTTCTCTTTTGGTTTCTACTCACATTGTGAATAGTTGCAACAAGGAGAAGAATGGTTGCAGCCACATGGAAAAGGATGATGAGGATAAGGATGATCAACATGGCTGCTCTGATGTCCGGTTAGCACTTTTACTGCTCCTTGGTCAGGCCAGTTAAAGTAGCTGTTTGGGCCTCTTACTGGGTTTATCAAATGCCTGTCAGTCCAGCTGGATGTTTGCTGATGTGTATTTATGTTGGGTGTCACACAGGTGGGTCTGGAGGCTGTCACACAGGGGTGGATGAAGGTCCTTCACAAGGAATCTGGTGGTAGCAACACAGTGTGTACATCCAAATAAGAACACATAAAAAATGAAATCACCTGTGTATCAGGATATAACAGTAACACAGACATCTTTTTCCTGTTGTGTAACACGCTACAAGTCATAAGAAGTTACACATAATACACAACTACCAAAGGATAAGTCTTTTTATTGTACAATCCCGACCATGCTGAATATTTTAGATATGCGTAATTCAGACTTTTACAAACCATTACCAAAAAGCAACATTTGCAAACCACTGTGAAAAATTCAAGCTCAATGAAAAACACCTGCAATGAATTTACACAAAATGCTACTCTGGCATCAGCTGAAACATTTTTGTTTTCGCATCAAACCATGTGTGATTGAGAGCATGGCCAGTATGTGGTTGACTGCTGGTTATTCAGCAATTATTGAAGACTTGAAGCCTGACTTGTTCAGACAGTCGTGACGAAGAGTCTACTATTTGCATCATCAGATGGACAATCAGTGCTCTGGTCAGTATCCTGTATATGAATTAACAGACAATAAGCTACAGGTAGCAACCCCCCACCCAGTCCAGCATTAACATATGCTAATGGCGCCCTGTAAGCATGCAAATAAAGCACCCTGTGGAGCATCAGGCAGCTCTATTGGGTGCACCCAATGACTTGTAAGGTGAAAGTCCCTTGCTCAACGGCAACAGTCAATACATCAGGGTTTTCTTTGCCTACACTGCAAATGTTTTCTCTAGTATGTAAAATCCTTCTGTTCTGCTTTGCATTGATAAAGCCCAAGATAATGACATGAGTTTCAAATCCACAATATTTCTTTACAATCAACCCGACTACATCACTTTGAACTCTTATACAACTTAATTTAAATGCATTTTAGATGCTATCTCTCACCACTGTGTCTACTTTCTGATCTCTGTGTACACTGTGCACATCAAACTCAGCCTAAATGGCCTGTGGAGATACTGCGCTCCAAATTTCATGTGCACATACAGTACATACAACAAACACGTTTGCTTTAGAAACTGCCTGAAGATCACACGTGAATACAGGCATGTACGACCGCAAGCACACACACACACAAACACACACACAGACAAACACACAAGAGTCAGACAGTCAAGGAATTAGCTTTCACCACCAAAATGGAGTCACAGTAAAAACAACCTCTACCCACCAACATGCAGCAGCCCACAGATTTAGTATGTGAGCATGTGGCCGTGAGGTGTGCCAGAGGATTGACCCTCTGTCAGAGGGGGAGGGAGAGCAAGGGATAAATAGGAAAACAGACACTGGCTGACATCAAGCGTGAGCAAGTCTTTGAATTTTGAGACAGGGTTTGAGGTCTGGGCAGGAATGTACGCAGTAACAATTCTCCTGTTTCAAAAGTCTCTGATCACAGTGTTTCAAGACACTACAAAGGACAAAACACTGTCAACAGTCACTTAATCTGCCCATGAAACATCTATGGTAAAGTACAAATATTGCACTAGTGTAGCTGCAACTGGTTTTGTGTGACTTGGCTTTTGATATTGCAAAAATATTTTCTTTAAACAATGTGCAGCCTATAAAGACATCATCATGCTGGATTGGTCACGAGTTTAGCGGTCATTATGGTTTATGGATTTCCATCATACACAAACCCTGAAGGAACCCTAACATAACAAGAAAACAATGCTTCAAAGCCAACCCCCCCAACACTCACAAAAAAATAAGTACTTACAGTTTGAGCAGTGATATTCAAAAGTGAGGCAAACTAAACCTCAAAGGTATAATATATAAGGTCTATAGAATTTCACTCACTAATTTTAAATATGCTTTGACAGGAAAGGAGTGACAGATGAGGGAAAAGGCAGTGAACACAAATAAACTCTAATAATATCACAATAATAATTTACAAATTATTTCCAAGCCAATTTAGAATAATCAATGACATAATCATGATGTTCAAAGTAGCAAACTTTGTCCCATCCTAAGAATGTGAATGCCTCTTTCACACGCAATCAGGACACTATCATGGTGGGGTCAAAGGGTAATTGCCAAACCCCCCCTTCCCTGTCTCTCTTTTAGTTTGGGTTATTAACAGTATCCCTGTTCCTATCTTTACTGTCGCCTCAAATTAGACACTGAAACACCAATAATATGCATGTATTGTACATTTCAATGTATGTATTATTTTACAATGTTGTTTCAATGTTGTATTTTAGACATTGTCCTGTTGGAGCCGTTTCTCAACACATACTAACAAAAAGCTGTAAGTGCTCCAACAGACATTATGTTTGACCCAAACTGAAATTGCTTGAGGTAGATAAGGAAATTGGGAAGTTGTATCGCGGTTGGATTTGCCCTTGGAGCTTTAACCTGCAAATTCACTCCTTACACTGTCGGTGGTTTATGTATGTTTTAATAGTAGGGTTGAATTGGAAACTCTGCTCTTTGTGGTAAATTTGTGGTCTCAGCTAAAGTTTAACGCTCTTACTTGATGATGCTCGCACCCAAGACTCCTACATCTACCTTTGAGTTCTGAAGTAGTAGAATTCAGAATGAGCTTGCACTTATAAAGTTTATTATATTAAACATTAAACTTCTTGTCTGACAACAGGGATGTGAATCTAACCTAACCCGCCTTGTGCATTCTCTGAAACAGCAAATAACCTCACACACGCACACACGCACGCACGCACGCACACACACACACACACACACAGTCTGCAGCTGCCTTGTCCTCTCAGGAAGGAGAAAAAGGGAGGAGGGAAAAGAAATTCCATTGGAGAGAAATAGTGGGAAGGTGGGAGGAGTGAATATGTCCACTCAGATGTACACAGACTTACGAACTCCCAAAGACATAATGTGCCAAAAATATCACAAAAATGGGACTCACAGGACATCGTGAAGCATTGAAGTTCATTCAAACTGTGTAGACTGTGGTCTGACGTAGCGTGTCTGTTTGTGTGTGTATGTGATTTCTGAATTATAACAATCCCAACAGTAGTGGCAATTTAAAGTAATTATTCCAATACTATAAATATAATGATTTATTGTTGTCATTACTCATGAAACACATACTGTATATACTTGCGTAGAACGCATATATCCACATTTATGTACGTGTGCATAAGCTGCACAGGTCAAGAATGGATAACACTTCCTGGTGCTTTTTCCAACACAGCAAACAAACACACAAACACACACTGAGAGACATTACCCTCAGCTGTGGTGTTTCAGTCGGTTGGTGTAAACACAGAAATTCTAAGTGCTTTTTTTTTTATCACTGTGAATCTTCTATGAAAGAAAAAAGTTTATATCCGGTATGAAATAAACTTGACACAAGCAAATGATGGTCAACAATACCTTTACATCACAAAACATGTTATTTTATGTGTGTATTCCATGTTTTGTTTGATTACCATTTGATGTGCGTATAAGTGGAAATTAAAAAACAAAGTGCAGTTTTAACAAACGGGTTGTAATTTTAGGTCCAACTGTAGCCACGTCACCCAACCCACACACTCACAGACAAATGCTGCCATTCCTCTTATCCACTCAGCGTTATAATAGGAGGCTGGGGGCACAGTACAAACAGTGTATGTGCATATGCTGACCGATTCCCTAGCCTGGTGGAAAATGCTGACTTCAAATGTCCTTTTTTTTACTCTTTCATAAAACACAAAGCCACAGACTTAACAGGGCCTCCGAATCTCACACCCCCATCTCTCTCTCTCTCTCTCTCTCTCTCTCTCTCTCTCTCTCTCGCTCTCGCTCTCTCTCTCTCTCTCTCTCTCTCTCTCACTCTCTTTCTCCCTCGCTCTCTCTTTCTCCCTTTTACTCGTTCTCTGCATCTCTCTGTCTCTCTCGTCGTCTTTGGTCGTGGAAAAAATGATTGAGGAAGAGAAAAAGGCAAGAAGGCTTCCAGTGGGCCCTTCTGAGGCTGCACAGCCGAGTCTGAATCATCAGCTGAGCTCCTCCAAAACCAGAGTCATACTTTATGACCGGAGTGCATCCCTTTATCTTCCATGAGTCCATTTAATTGCCTTAAGGCTCCGCTAATGTGTCTTAAAGTGGCTTCCTGCTTTATATATGTTCATTAGGTCAACACAGTTGAATACAGGAATTTAGATATTCGAATAAAAAAGACATCTTATTTATCCCAGAGGTCAATAGTCCTGAATGGAGATGCAAATGTGTGAGTACAACCAATAGATGTGTAAGTGTGAAACTGAAGTAACAACATCAACTCTTCATCCTCACTTATGTCCCACTTGAAGTATATGGAGGAATGTGGAAAGATGCTGTGTATGCCTGAATTTTCTTTTTATTAATATCATTATTATTATTCAGATAGTTGGGTTACAGCCCAAAGTTAGCATGACTAAAAGATAAATGAAGAAACACGCTCGGCACAGATATCTCCATGTCGTCAAACTTGGTTGCAAGATATAGATCATCCACACTTGTAAAGTGGCTGAAGTTGGAGATGGTGGATGTTGCTCGTAAGATTGGTCTCCCTTAACAACACATCAACTTGATGGGCTTGCACTTAGTTAGTATGACTAAGCCACTGTGGCTCAGTGTAAAATAACTGAGTAAGCCACAAAAAGCCACACTCCATAGCGCGTGGATGACCGACGCACGTCGCAGGGGGGCGTGGGGGTTGGGGGGGCCTCCCCTGGGATATTTCTTAGAAAATGGGGTTGTTTTCCAAATCTTCTGTTCAGTTTACCTACAAAAATACACTAAAGTCAACAGTTCAAGCTGAACTATCTTTGTTTCTGTCCTACTTTATGCAGGTATGAATGTGAGATTCAACAATTGAAAACTTCCATTCACTATGTGAAGATACAGTCATACAAAATATTACTCAATGTTTACTTGTACGTTTTACTTAGACTAGAAGACATTTCAACTTTGACCACCACCAACACCATTGGTATGCCATAGTTTAGTTTATTTTATTTTTTAAATTCAATAACATGATTTTTCATTTCAATTTAAAAAAGCATAAAAAATAGCAAGCGAGGTGAATACACATTTACATGCATCGCTGGTAATTCCTGTTGATCACGGGGATCAAAAGTCTAAGACTACAAAAAAACATTGATAATATCTTTCATTTACCTTCTGATCGGTCTGTCACCACCCCTTCCCCCTCTCAGCATTCACCATTTGTTTATTAATGAGGACTTTGACACAAACTCTACTATATTACACTGGATTCTTTTGATCGAGCGTCCTCACCTTGTCGTACACCAATTCGCGGGTTCAGCTTGTAAAAAAACAATATTTTTGTTTTTCATTGGACAAAAGGAGGTCATGACCTGAGTGCATATTTAATGATCGGGAGCGTTAGGGTCACTTCGGCTATTTCCGTCGGCATGTGGAAATAACGGCGCTATTTTTGCTAGCGCCGCTCGCTAGCGGAAGTAGCGGCGCTAGCGCCATTCGCTAGCGGAAGTAGCAGCGCTAGCTGATCTCGCCAGAGGAAGTAGCGGCGCTGGCGCCGCTCACTAGCGGAAATAGCCTAGCGGAAATAGTGAGCGAAGAAGTTGTAAGTTTTAGCCTTTTTCCCGTAAAAATAAGAACGCCACTGTGGCTACACGGTCTAAAAACCTTGTAGCCAATATGGAATTTACTTTGCCTACGGCGAAGTGGCGAATGGCTAGCGCAAGCCCAGACTTGCTTCACAATCTCTGAACAAACCAGAATGTGAAGAATGTAAAAAAGCCTAGCCAAGGTGCCAGCACAAAAAGACACTTTCAAAAGTCAAATACATAAGACAATTTGAGATAATAGAGCTTCTTTTGATATGAAATGCAATGATTGGCAGGATGTGACATAGATAATAAATAATGTACTTTTCTCGTTTTGTTTTCATTTTTTAATATCATTAGTAGCTCACATTTACAATCCTACAAACAAAAGAATGACAAAATAAGAATTTGTTAAACAAATTCTAAAGGAAAAATGTTATCTGATTATTGTTACTAACTCATGACATAAACTGAATTCAGAAAAATCAAGACTGTTACAGTCTAGAGTTCTTAGTATGTTCATAACATGTACAGGAAACAACATTAAAAGATGATACTTGCAGCATCCACTAATTCAACTGTCCCAATTGTGGCTTTTCAACATAATTTATACTATATTAGTGATTTACAGTAATTTCATTTCAACATATTTACGAACTGTGGATTCTATGTCTATCGCGGGACAAGCCTCCAACCATTGCTCACTTATGATGATCGTGAAGTGTAGCTGAAAGTTCTAACTGCATCACCTTTCTGTCTCATCCCCTTTTGGTCGAACATACAAAGGAAACAGCATAACAAAAAAATTGATGTTTTGCCTGGAGCAACGCCAGTGACCAAAAGTTTGTTTATGAAGAGCATGGAAAAAGATACACATGCACACATTCATAAGCTGAAATGTACACACACACACACAAACACACACACACACACACACGCTATTTGGACAAATGACCGCATGAAGCCACCAAATTCCAAGATTTGCATTATGCAATGAGAACTTATTTTTGCACACACTCTGTAACAAAGCTGGCAGCAGTGAGAAGCAGAAAGCAAAGATGAAAGACACATGATGAGCAAGCTTTCATATTTGCAAATTTTTAGCATTAGCCAAGCAAATTATCAGACAGTTTGACCTGAGGATGTCACGTGAAATAAAGCCATATTGACTATGTTCCAATTAAGTTTATGGATCCAGACCAGGTACTGTCTAAGCTTGTATAGCCCTTTTACATTTGTCTCATTTAAATACAAATAATGCAACCGTTCAAGAACTGAATCTGGACAAAAATTTTGATTTGTCTTCCAAAAACTTCAGTTTTAAAATCATATTAGTCTTGTCAGCTTCAGTTGTAAATCATACGGAAAACTGTCCAAATTTGGCTCTACAGTATATCACTGTCGTGCTTACAGTTACATGCTAACAATTAACATGTAACATTTGGATGGATTTGAAAAGCCCTTGAATCTACTGGAATGATATTTTTGTCTTCATTCACACAGGAGCTTGGGCCAGCCTTCAAAAATATAATAAAAAAAGAGTAGTGTATTCAATTATAGATTAATTTTTGAATTATGAGTACACACAAACGATACATTCAGAGTGCAAATAGGCAACAAGATTGTTTTTACAAAAATTCTGATATTTTCAAAGAATCACAAGATTGTTTCATTACTAACAACACAACCCTAATTTCATGACATTAAATATTTTAGCTATGCTGAGCCTTATTAGATAGTCTGGCATGTTCACATGACATTGTTGTGCACAACGATGAAAACCACTTTGTGTCTGTATGAGGGTGAACGCACACCCTCCCTAACTGATAGCACTAAGTAATGACACCCACATAGCAGAGATACGTTAGAGATCACCAAGAGAGGGGAGAGAAACAACTTCTTTAATCTCGCCATTCTTCTCTGTTTTACGCTTCATTGCTTCACACCTGTTCCCTGATAGTTTTCATCCATCAACACCTTTTAAAAAGACACACCAAATACAACTAATTCTCCTACTATCAAATAACATGCACCTCTTTCCTTTGGCAGCACACAGTGTGGCTGAAAATGCTTTCAAATTTAAAAAAAACCTGCAAGCTTTATTTCACATCACATCTGAGACAAGGAGAGCAAGGAGGCAAAGAACGAAAGGTGCTGCACTGTCCAAAAACTTCTAGTAGAATGTTCTGGGTACAGAAATGACTTCTGCTGGAGAGGAATTTGACTACCTGAATGGATTGAGCTCCAGTTACAGGCCATTAACAACCACCGTGCTTCCTCCCAACTCAAATCCAGAGGGTAGAAGAGACCATGTTACATTCTGCACATTTAAGCATTCATTTAGCCTGCCTTTGTGGTTACTCACAACATTACTTCACACATTTGCTTGTCTGATGATTTGTCTGATGAGTGCAAAGAAGTTATCAGACAAGAATTAAGAATTAAGTCAGTATTTATGAAATGAAATGTCCAATATTTTTCACTCTTAGAGTTCAATGTTTTCTCTTTCTTATTTTAAATCATTTTCTCCAGTAGATATACAACACCAGCAGACACAAGGAGCACATGAGTGAAATCAGTGTTGGATCACAATGTCATTACTCAGGAATTCCTCCTGTCCATTCTTCACGCAGCTCACCGTATACATTATTTGCGTTCTGTGGAACGATTTATGACTGTAAACAGGGACAAGCACATTCGTTTCTAATACAATGCTGTTAATTTGTAATCGGCCTATTTCATTAAACATCAAATGACGTTTAAAAAAAAATCCAACTATGGAAAACTTGGAACAAAATGTTGTATTTGTTATTTTCCACCACAAGACGGCGCTCCACATGACGTAATCAAGCGCGAAACAAATAAACGAACCAAATGAGAGCAAAACGTTGTTCCGTGTTCCAGGGCCAGGAGCTGGAATGACACCTGACCGGATTTTAATATTAAAAAAACCTCATTTGTGTTCAGTTCAAACAGCACACTCACATTCATGTCTTAAGTCCTGAACAAGAACCAACAAATTTCAAGCAAATAAGCGACACCGGTTAATGATCTATTTTTAATGGAGTGCAGAATACTTAAGAAAAAAAAGAATATTATTAGAATCTGTATTTGACATACGGTGGTGCTCATGGATCAATTACTTTTGGGCAACTCAGACACCACTCGCACAAGAAAACACGCACATACTGTACACTACACATTCTTCCTCAGTGGTAAAAGAATAATTCTCTTTCATATTAACAGACTAAACTTTCATTGACTGCACTCGGATATATTTAACTCGCTTACAGGCCGTTGACAACGCCCATTTCATTCCAGACTTGAAACCCGGAGAAACTTCAGTTATGATCCGTGTAAAAATACCCACGGGGAGGAAAAGGCAAGGGTTGAATAAACTGCTCTGTGATGAACTATAATACAAGAGACATTTCTAAAGAAATACCTAAAGAATGTGATACCCATCGACGGGCTTTCGTAGAAAGCAGACAGTGAGTAACTCAAATTGGAATAAAAACGTACTCTATTATTTATGGCTTTAATGGTGAATCATTCATAGAAAACTCCGAGCAGCATTCAAACAATATGCAAATTTTTAAAAATGCGTATTTTACTCACCGATTTTGGATTACAAGGACACGAAGACAGCACGTTTTTACTGTTTAGAAAAACTTAGTAAACTTAAAATTTATTGCAGTAAAACAACTTCCAGACGTGAGCAGACGGCAGCCGCGGGTCTTGGTGTTTGTCCCTACAAAAAAAGAGGGGAAGACGCACGTTCTCTGGCCCGTCTGTCGGGAGCGCGCAAAGGAGGTGCCCGAGAGTTGGAGCTGGGTGTGGTTACCATTTAATAAACTAGGAGGTGTGCGTGGGTGTGCGCACGCACTTGTGCGTGGCAATGATAGGAGAGGACTGGTGACAAAGTTGAGGAGAAAAAAAAAATCGTCACCAAGGAAACTTAAGGAGCGAGTAGAGAACTCTCCTGTCAGATTAGAAAAGTAGGGAGGAATGCAGAGCTCAAGACAGAGAGGAAAAGGGAAATTGAAAAGATAAACATGAAAAGTCAAGAGGAAGGAAGGCAAGGAGAGTGGAGAGAATCCTGAATGAAGAGTATTACTTGTCCAGCTTCTGCAGAGTTTGTCTACCTCCTCTCTCACTGTCAGTGTTTCTTCTCTCCACCTCATAAAACAGGATGAGCAATGCTCTGAGGTCGATGAGGATTTACTGCCGATAAAGCCGGGATCTCTATAAATGGCACAACTTGTTTGTCTCTCTCCATCATAGTTTATAGTTTACAATAAAACATTCTTTTCAGCTGCTGATGTAAATTTAGAATACATTCAAGGTTGTTACTAAACTCATTTTACTGGCCCATGTGCCCTTTAGGAATCATGAAGCCCTTTTCATACAAGGATCTCCATTTGTCTTTCAGTATTTTCAAAGTAATTGCTCTACACACAGATCCAGAAAAAACAATGGAAATGATGCAGTATGCATGCCAGTGCAATAGTTAGCAGTGTTTCAAAATCAACACCACAGAATAAGATCACAGCAATTCTACACTTGAGGTGTGTGAACAAGAATTTTTTTTTAGTTCCATATGCACGCACAATTTAATGCAGCAGTAATAAGCATAAATGTCATAGGGCTGTGTGGTCTTTGTTTTTAGGTGAATTGTGATTTGCCTGATCCCATGGCGATTTTGGCAGATTAGACTGGAAAACCACCACCAAAACACAACAAAGATTACTGATTTTGGTCAAATGGAGCATAAAATATGAGTGGTTGTCAATATTGTGTAAGAATAAGCAGTAACAGCACTGTAGTAGGAAGTACGCTAAGCTAGAATTGTTCACATTGTACATTTTATAGCACACATCATTTACAAGATTTATCATTCAATAAAATAGATATTTGAGTAATGTGTGTCTTTGCCCCAGCAGTCTTAAGTCGCACCCTTGGACACAACCCTTCATCAATATATCAACAGAAGCTTTTCCTTTCATTCCCCTGCTTCTCTGTTCTACCCTGTCTTCCCGTCAAGACCCATCAGCTGGGGCAGTCAATTTCTTGCACAGCATTTTCTGCTTTCTCACAAGAGCATTCAAACAGAGCGCTCCAGACCTCAGTCCTCTCTGTCCCAAAAAGGCACCTCTCAGAACTGTCTATTTCTTTCGGAAGTTGTGCATTAGAATTTGATATTTTGCTCAATTAAATGAAGAGTTTAAAGTTTTTGGACATACGCTTCTGTGTTTTCTTGACAGTAGTTAAAAGATTGACTCTACTTTAATGTCTGTTGGGTAAACATGGAGCTACAGTTATCAGCTGTAGCTGAGCTTAACACAAATAGTGGCAATGGGGAGAGGGAACAAGGCTATTTACTCCTGCGTTCAGTCTTCATGCTAAGATTTTGGACAAGCATTAACCAGCTTCATATTTAATGGGCAGATATGAGATGCTATCAATTTTACAATCAAACTGTAAATAACCTGAAGAAAGGTCTGTGATGAGTCTGCTGGATCAAGGTATCTGCAGGTCCATCAAGCAAGAGTAGTAAAATTACAATTGATGTTCCCACTGTCTCAGTAGAGCTGACAGTGTAAAAAGTCTGTGTTTAAACAATGCCACACCCATTTCTAAAAGGCTTTGGGGCTGAGTCAATAAGCAGCTTCCCCATCAAGACTCATCATTTGCAAATTACTTGAGAAAAATCAACACTAAACTGGAACCTCAGCAATTAGTCTACATACCACAATCTGCTGTACTGTTCCTGACTAAGGTTATGTTATAAGTATAACCTATAGAAGTCAGCACTTTTGTCTCTACTGACAAGACAGGGTCCTACAGGGACAGTTTGACAGAGCAGGCACGAGGTAATGAACAGTCCATTGTGAAGGCTTGTTATGTAGCACCTAATTCTTTGCATTTTCCAGGCAGCTACAACACGGGACTGCCATCACTGCTGGAATGAATGCACATCCATCCAGGATGATGTTGACACTAAAGGATTTAAATGTTAGCATTAGAACTCATAAGCTCAGGATTTATCACTGGTGTGATGGTGGTGCGTTCAGACTCAGTTAAAGGCCAGGGGCAGGATTACCCCATTGACCAGAGAGAGTCCTACAACTGGGAAGTTAGTCCTCCGATATGATTTTAAACATGAATGTGTTCCACTTACATTCTATGCAAAATGAGGCAGGAATTCACTTCTCCTAGTAAAGCTAATTTTTATCTTGATTTTACTTGGAGCTCAATTTTGGCGAACTTTGTCTGGTGATATCGTTGCCTCAACCAATACTATTTGACCGTCCATTCCTTGAGAAGTCTTCCACTTAAATTTGCCAGTAGTGTGTGTGTGACTGACAAGAGTTGGTACTGATTAATTTTATTGATACTGATTGATCTTATTTCTATCCCACAAACACAGTTGAAAAACAGTGGAGTAACCATTAACCATTTATCAATCTCTACCTGCATGTCTTTTAAACCATGTTGTAATTTGAATCAAAGTCACAGTCATAAATACTGTGCTCAGTTCTGCACAATATACATTTGTTTCAACCAATACAATGTTTTAAAGCTAAGAAGTGGATCCAACACTGTTTTGTATTTTTAAAAAGATGTTTATAACCTGTAGTTGAGGCACATCTGTAGTTTTCAGTAGGTTTAGATATAATGTAAATTAAATGGAAATAACTACTGATGGTAACCCAAAGCTGTTTAAATCAATCCACTGGACTTTAAGAAAGTTTCTTGAAGTCCAGTGGATTGATTTAAACAGCTTTGGCTAACCATGACCCAGATAACTGAGAACCTACACAGACATACTGATGTTAACGGCTTCAAATTTGGTCTCACCTTCTGACTGTGATGCACTCTCAAATCTATATAAATGGTTGACAGCTTGATTAACAGAAAAGTGCCCATGATAACAAATGTGTGTGTTGTTTTTGTTGTTTTAAATGTCTATCAAAAAATGTGTTTGCCAGTGAAGTGGGTCAAATGAAGAGGATGCTCTCTCCTTGATTGGCTAGAAACATTTAGCCTAAGTAGTTAGAATTTCAAAAGGAAGCTAAAATCTCACATTGCACCGTTGCTTGAGATGAGAAAATGGCATTGTCAGTGAACACATTAATGCTTTATATCAAATCTTACAAGAGGATTTTCATAAAATCTGTTTTTCAGATTAGCATCTAATGACCAATAACTGTAGTATCGCTTAGATTTTCTTGTATGCCCTTGTCTTTGCAGTAAAACGTCAGAATTGAATTCGAAC
>NC_090791.1:8657826-8682826 GCF_040054535.1 Antennarius striatus | reverse complement strand
TTCTTGAGCAGATGAAGGGTAGTGCTCATCTAGCCATCCAGACACACCTATAAATGAATGACTTTCAGATACTGCTCTGTGTGTGCTATTATGTGTGCAGGCATGCATGTTGATCTTGATTGAGACAATTTTATGTGTGAAAATTGAGTGAGCAGAGTGAGTACTGCTGTGAACATTTATTTAAGAACTGACTAAAAACTGCTTGAGAATTGACATATTTTAAAAACATACACATAAGATGTGATTATGCTGTGAACCAGATGTTTATATCATCTCCGTAAATCAAACATTGCACCATTTCCGAAGCTGATTTGCACGACTGGATTTAGCTGGTAAAGAGGGGGCTGTCAGATTAGGCTGGTATGGGGAGCAGGGGGGTGTGTGGTCAGTGCTTCGGGTTGTGGGTTGCTGAGATGGAGGCATGAGGATAGACTTGGTGTCTGTGATTCCTCTGGCTGAACCCTGACGAGAATAACTATGAGAAGTGTCTTGGACTTGGACTGCATGCATGTGTTTCCATGCTGCCTATTGCTCGAATATATTGGACAAATACACAAAGACACTGCATGTGACATTTTATGGCAAATTATAGACAACTTTACTGGCAAAAGTACAGAGTTGCAACAAGGATTGGCTAAGGTCTTTTAAAATGTGTCCCAGCAAGCTGGACTTCTTGAGGATTTTGTGCCCATTCCCAGTTCTTCCCCTTTAGCCACAGTCCTTGTCCTAGCCATCCATTTTTGCATTCCCATATAGTATACTGTGTCCCATTTCTTTAGCAGATGAAAGGTAGTGGTCTCCTAGCCATCCAGACACACACCTAACGAATAGGTAGAAGACAGTGATATAAAATCTCCCATTGTGATCTGTACATTTGCTATTAAAGACAAGATTGTCTGCACCTCCTCAGTATGGGGTCCTTCTGGTCATGTGTGCCAGACATTGACCAATATAGTGGAAATATTTCACTTGACCTTTTAGTTCTTGCTTATCCCACTTAGAACTATAGCTGAACTGATACTAAAAAATAGTCAGGGCAGGTACCACAAATGTTTTACCTAATGGGAAATACAGTACAGTACAGGTAGGTAGGATTGAAGTTGATCCAGTACAATGAAGTTGTGCCTTTACATTTTGTATTGAAGAAAAACTTCAGTATTTATTGAATTATGCCTCTCAGGAGGTAGGTAAGATCATTATTAGTCCTGAAGGATAGTTGTGTCCAATCATTATGCTTATCCATCTGTCTCCCGAAGAAAAAAAAACATGAAAGTGGTATTGATCATGTTCTCACTCTGGGCAAGAAATCAGTTAAGTGCATCTTACAGGATGTCAATTATTGCTTTAATGTCTCTCACTGGCAACTCCACATATATAAGTAAAACCATGAAGCTGACTCTGCAACTTCTAGCAGAGAGGGCTATTGAGGACTGAAGTACATTAAGTCGTCTTTGCAGATGAGGAGAAAATTATGAATCTTAATTGTATTGTTTTGGCATTTCCTCATCTGTCATCCTAATATTAGGAAATTTTGATTGTTTCTTATCCCAGTTGGCATTCTCATGAGAGTGTGTGATATACAGTATGATGCTTTTTAGCAGGTACAAAAGTGCATCACTTAATTTTCTGTGTGGGTGATCAGCAGTCTGTTTGTCTTAAAATTACACAGAGAAACATCCTAGGTGTTTTCTAGATAAGTGTTATCACATAGGGAGTGTCCACATCCAATCAAACACACAAAAGTGTGAAGATAAATGTACGCACAAAAGATTTTTAATGGTGAGCAATGAGTTTGCATAGTCCATGATTAATGTGTGTGGGTGTGAATTTCTCTAAACGTACTTTCATTAGGTGTGGCTTATGAAACAAATTTTCCTAGTTCTAGGATGAGAATTCATCTTTAAAGTTCTCTCTTCAAGCAGGTGAATGTCCTTGTGGGTTTATTTAATGCTGACATCCAACACAGATATCAAAATCTCTCTTTTCCTAAGACACTAAGACACTTTGGTAACATCCAACAAGTTGGAGCTTCATAAATGAAGGAGAAAAATGCAGTGAATTTCATAAGAGAAGCGGGAAAGAAGGGAAAATTGGGGGAAGGCGTGCTTCTACATTAGCATTACATTATCAATTGCTACAAGAAGACTTTGCCATTTGAACATGAACAAACGAAGCTTTGGGCTGAAATGACTGATGACAGCTGTGTATGGAGGATAATTGTGATAAAGCACACAGGTTTTGTACTGCAAAAACTCTGTGTCAACCTGTATTGCAGCACAAATATGTCTAACCGCACATTCAAGTTACTTTACAAACACACATCAAGGCAGCTTATGGTACTGTTTCCCAGAGGGCAATTTTAGGTCTGAATGTAGTTTTGGATAGGGGCACGAGAAGCCAAATCAAAACTGACATGATGTTGTTTCAGCCAGAAAAACCATTATAATCATAGCACCATTACTGCTGCTAAATACATCATAAATTATGCAATAGATAAAAGGCAGTCCTGTCTTTTTCTGTGTATTGACTTCTCCAAGGCACTTTATAGTGTCTACCATAAGATGTTAATTGGCTATATTTTAGCCACTGATTTTTCTGCATATAGGTTACAAATTACTTCACAAGAGAAGCCAGTTATTCAGTAAGGAGTTACTTAAATGGTATTATAGGTCAGGGAGTTCCACATGGCTGAGGACAAGGACCACTATTGTTTACGTCATATGTTAATTGTCTTGATCATGACATGTCATATGTAGCCTTTTATTTCTGCACTTATGAAATTACATTGCACCTATTCCTGTAAGGCAATGTCTTAACTATACTTTTATAATATGAGAACAGTTAATCAAATTGCATATTTTTCTCAGACAAAACTATAATTTTTTTATAAGCTCAGAAGCTGATGGATAAAAATTGTTGGAGAAAATTGTTACCTGGAATGGTCAGCGATTAGAGTCAGCGTCTAATTTAAAATACCTGCCAATTTTAAATGATGATTTGAGGCCCACATTTGATGTCTTGCTAAAAAGCTGAACTTTTTTTTAATATGGAAAGGTCTTGTTTTGTTTTTATTTCAATCTTTGTGCCTGTAATTGACAGTGGTGATGTTGTACATGAATATGTCTGCTCCTTGTCTTTATATGCTGTGGCCCTGAGGTTCACTGAATCCTCACCTCAACATAAGATACACTCATATGTGAACTAGCTCCCTTTATGTGCACACTGGCAATAGTCACTGGTTTGTTTTATTCATGAAACCATTCAAACCACAATCCATTCATGTTAATCTTGTCTTTAAAACTGGACATATGAAATCATGGCCTCAGGACAAATTTCCCGAAACCTGAATGGAATTTGGTCAGAAGGCTTTTAGAATTTGTGTACCCATGACTTGGAACCATACCAGCTGATCCTAAACTTACGAGTTTAGTGACTGTACCAAAATCCACTGAACACAGGCTGTCAATGTGTGTGAGTTATCTTGTCTTTTTGTCATTGTAATTTTTGTCGTGATCTTATTGGAAACTGAACTCTTGGCCAGGCTTTCCAGTTATGTGTGTGTAGAATAAACGATACACAGTTGTGTACATTATTATGTCAATTGAGTAGAGAAAGAAAGCTGAAGGATGGGTTTTTGAGATCTAAATGTAGTGAAATAAAATCCACACACTTTGTTTCTTATCATATTTAATGCATTTCACAGGCAGTTCGCAAACTGCAGCTTGTCCAGATCACACCCATCATTCTTTCCACTGACAACTTACTTCCTCTTTCCTTTTCAGTTGAGTGATACCTCACACCACGCACTCCAAAACACGCACATGCAGACAGACATACAAAATGTCCTCTGTTAATCCTTATACAGAAAGCGTCAATTATGTTAAATGTGTGTGTGTGTTGATGTGTGTGTGTGTGTGTGTGTGTGTGTGTGTGTGTGTGTGTGTGTGTGTGTGTGTGTGTGTGTGTGTGTGTGTGTGTGTGTGTGTGTGTGTGTGTGTGTGTGTGTGTGAGTGAATGTATTGTTCTTCAGTGTGATGATAGTTTGTGCAGCGAAGGCTTAGCTTTTGTTCTGCTAACACAGTGGTCAAACTCTGACCTGAGTCTAATAAGTGTGTGTGTGCGTGCGTGTGTGTACAAATCACTTGCTGAATGGACAGAATGTGTCTAACGTCATTATTGGCTAACTATATGGTCAACTGAACTTTGTGCATGTGAGACTGACATTTGAGAATTCATAGATGAGGTAATCACTCATGTGAACACGATGTGCTTGAAATATCAGCTGTAATTACGGTAAACGGCACATTGATAACCACTTGATTTACAAAGGAGAATTCAGATTCAGATTTAATGGCATGCTTTTAGCAAAGTGCAGTTAAATCAAACAGTTGATCCATTTGAAATACGGTGTATCAAACAGTTTTATGGATTAATTTACAGAAATTTGTGGTCACCGTCTGGACAAACAGTAATCAATTTCATGAGTCTTTAATGCTTTATTATGTGCAATTATCAGCGCAATAGTACAATGTTGGTAAAACTTTACTGATTGCCCATAGGGGAAATCATTTTTCCACTTCAGTTACAGGTACTATTATGTTATTTGTCGTGTGTGTGTGTGTGTGTGTGTGTGTGTGTGTGTGTGTGTGTGTGTGTGTGTGTGTGTGTGTGTGTGTGTGTGTGTGTGTGTGTGTGTGTGTGTGTGTGTGTATAGACCTGAGGAGCACACAATGAGCAACTTGTGCCTTGCTCAGGTGAAGCTTGGCTCCTCCCACTGCCAGTTCACGCTCCAAACGTTTTTGGAGTCTTATCAGAAGCATTAGTTGGAGTTTGATGCATGAGGGGAAATTAAAGATAATGAAAATGATGAAGATTACGGTGTGTGAGAAACTGAAATTGTGCAATATTACCTGAAAACTCTTCAGCATGTGATATAAACATTATTGTCTCTGTCTGGGAGTTTAGCAGCACATCATAAACAGAATAATGTCTGCACTGAGTGTCTGCTCTATCCATTAATTGAGGGGCCTAATTCAAATCTTTTAGCAATTCCATTACAGGATGTGGACAGGCATGGACGGAATAATGGAGGAGGAAAAGGAAAGATTTTAAAACCATTTCACAAACTACTCTCCCAAACTCATGTCTCTAACTGCAATGTTTTTTTTCTCTGATTGTACTTGAATCATGCCTCAAGGGATGAATTACACACCTAATGACACCTGTGTGTGTTTTCTTCCCGTCTGTCTTTCTGTCTCTCTCCTGCACTTCTTGTTCTATCTGTTCATGAATGTTTGTCCAAAGGACCTTTCATTCTTTTTTTTTTAATCTTCCTCAAAGACAAAAAGTCCATACATGCATGACACATTTGGTTAATTAAATGGAAAGAAACTGATGCAATATTACATTTTGCATGTATCTATTACACTTAATGTAATTTATAATGTTGATTTTCCCTTTTCTGTATGGATGATATTTATTTTCCATCAGACATGTTATTTATTAGGTTTTTCAGACAACGTAAACTAATTTTCGCAGCCAAAAATGGCTTGTGGCTAACTATGAATCAAGCTTGCTAACATCTTTTGTGACTGTTTTCCAGTGAGTAATGGGCCAACACAAAGAATATATCAAGTTACATACTCTTGTCAGTGCAAACAATTGAGGGAGGAGATACACACACAAACATACATACAGCAACACAACTTAAATACACAGTCAAGGTCATGATTAAACACAGAAATGTGAATACTGACTGGAATACTGAAAACACATGGGCATACTTACACCCCCCCCCCTCCCACTTCTCTCACACTCCTACTTCTCTCAGACAAAATGATACCCTGTCAGCCAGTCACTTTTTACTGTGATGTCAATGAGCCAATCATAGAGCTTGGTCCACACACACACACACACACACACACACACACACACACACACACACACACACACACACACACACACACACACACACACACACACACACACACACACACACACACACACACACACACACCTGTCATCTAAACTCCCAGGATGAAAACAGTTGCTGTACTTAGTTGAACAAAGATATCACAGTTCCACTGTTTCTATGTGATATGTGGCTTCCTTAAAAACATTATCTGAAAATTACCCATTCACACATTAAGCATAAGCATTCAGGCAACTCTGACTCCCTGATGTACTGACGCCTGTACTTATGATGTGCTCAAAAGTCACATTACTATCAAAATAATAGTAAGTATTTAATATATTTTTAATCCAATATGCTTATACATTCTATGTAATTACTGACTGATAACTAGATAGATAGATAGATAGATAGATAGATAGATAGATAGATAGATAGATAGATAGATAGATAGATAGATAGATAGATAGATAGATAGATAGATAGATAGATAGATAGATAGATAGATAGATAGATAGATAGATAGATAGATAGATAGATAGATAGATAGATAGATAGATAGATAGATAGATAGATAGATAGATAGATAGATAGATAGATAGATAGATACTTTATTAATCCCGGAGGAAATTGCATATCCACTGCTCAGGCATTACATAACAAATAATACTGGATAAACACCAGGAGAAAAGGAAACATTGACATCACAGGACATACCACAAGACATACATTACACTAACAGACAGGCACATGCAGCACTAACAGGACTTATATACTAAACTATAACTAAAATATAAACAGTATAAAATTTAAAAATATTACAGTATTAAAATATAAACAGTATAAAATAAAATTTAAACAGTATAAATTTGAATTAAAATATAAAACAGTATAAAAAATAAATAAATAAATTATATATATATATATATATATATATATATATATATATATATATATATATATATATATATATATATATATATACACAACAGTATAAAATTAAATTTAAATTAAATTAAATTAAATTAAATCCATATTCAACCCCGTGCTGACCTCGCCACCTCCCCCCCGCTCCTCCTGAGAGAGTCATTGTACCCCCTGATGGCACGGGGGACGAAGGAGGACCTCAGCCTCTCTGTGGAGGCGCTGTGTGACAGCAGTCTGCCGCTGAAGGTGCTTCTCTGCTGGGAGAAGGTACTTACTTTGTTCCACATACCATCAACTCTATGTGTATGGACTGGAACATATGATCATATTATAATACTTAAATGGTCCATTAGCAAGTGCAAACATGACATTGAGTGATACATTACTTTTCTAGATGTACACATAAATTATCCAAAACCCCAACCAGTATCATTAGACTGTGAATAAAGGACTACAGTAGTAGCGTGAGACTTTACTTGTACGATCCTAATCAACAGCACCTTCTAGTGGATACACTAGAATGATTTGGGCTCAAAGAATCCCGTTGTAGGACATGGATAAACTAATGTATGCTTGATGCTGACGCTAAACACTATCAAAGATTTTTGCTGAATTAAATAATGTGTAGTGTAAAGAAGTGTTTTTGTTTATTTGTTTTTAATTCAGTGCAGTTTATTTATAACGCAGAAAAGAATGGTAAAGACATTAAAAAAAAAATTATGTTAGATCTTGGATAATAACACCTAATGTTGCCCCCTTAAAAAAAAGAAAGCCAATAAAGGTCGAAAAATGGTTGGCACCAAAACATTTGGATGATGACATCGTAAACTGACGTTGTGTGCATCCGGAACATCTAACGGGGAAGACTGACGGAGGGACACCAGAACACACCGAACCAAAATGGCAGACGTACCAGACAACGCTCCTGAACGTGAGATTATTGTTTTTTTGTGAGATTATTATTTTGAATGTCTTTTTAGGACTGGTTGTCACTGGGTTTTACAATGTGGTTTGAAAACAACTTCAAGTATTTCAATACCAACATTTAAAATTGAAATTACTTAAATATTCGCTATTGTCGGGATTTACTTTCCTTATCTAGTCTACAATCAGTTGCCCAAAAACATTACACAACGTCCATCTGTACAGATTCTACGGGGACTTACGCTTTTTTACACGGTCTATAAGCATATGTTGTATTTCCAATGGCGACTCTAAATAATACAAAATAGTTGGCAATCGCAGATACGTTTTTCATTTTTAACTGCACTATATAACACGTAAATACAGAATCTATTTGAGCTGCCATCCTAACGTAAGTCTCTAAATTTTTGCTGCGTCATGGTGACACAGTGACAATCGATTTGGAAAACTACTAAAGTATCTACACAAAACTCAACATCACCACATTTCTACTATTATAAAATTATCAAGAATTTTTCATGAGGATTTAGTTTATTAACCCACAAAAAGGACACCCAATTGAGTCAGCACGATTTCACCCACAGTTCTATACAGGTCCATCTATAGTACTGTATTTAAGACAGATTTGAGTTAAAGTTCAGTCAACAGAACTACAACATGTATTTTTCCAAATTTTCAGTTTAAAAGGAAAACCTTTGTTTCATCCATTCAGACTGCCCCGGTACGAAGAGCGAACTAGCAGGAAAGGCCTCACCCTGTCAGGGCTGTCCAAACCAAAAACTTTGTGCCTCTGGAGCAACCAAGGCCCCCGACCCTGGTAAGACTGCCTCATCTCATTATTCTGATCATTTTATATGCACAGAAGGTCTGTACGTATCAAAGAGTCATGGTCAAGCTGACCAAAATTTATTTTGTGGCGCTATTGTATGTAATGAACATACTATAGCCTGCCTTACTGATAACTTATTTCCATATATAAAAAGTTCTGCAGTCTTTAGTCACTTATGAATATTCTGTAAATTCTTTTGTACCTCTACCCACTTGACTGCATTCTTTATTTTAATTTTTCCCCAGCTATAGCAGAAATCGGTGCAAAGCTGTCAACAGTCAAACACAAGATTCTTGTGCTGTCTGGTAAAGGAGGCGTGGGGAAGAGTACCTTCAGTGCCCACTTGTGTCATGCCCTGGCAAGTGATGGTGCAAAGGAGGTAAAACCCAAACCATCCAATAGGAGTCCAAAACTCTATTAAATTTCAGATATTTTCTTTTCTTTGTGTGTTTAGGAAGATATGAGTAGTCAACACTGATGATGATTAAAATAGTTTAAACTTGTGCTTGTTTATTAATCTGGACTGAAATATTGGGGTCTGCTCGCAGTCTAGTTTCTGTGCCCAGTAGATATCAGAACAACCACCAGAGGGCACTGCAGGTGTGATTTTCCTACTCTGAGCCCCTGCAGTTCAATTTTTGACATTTTCTGATGCTTATGATCCACCTTGTTTCTGATGCAGCATTTAGGTTAACTTAAAGTGTCAATACATTTTTAATCTTACTGAGTTCTTGTTTGAGAGTCTGTAAATCAAAGGTACGTGCTTATTTGTTGACTGACAGCTTAGTGGAAGCATGTTGCTGATACTCATTGTATTAAATCATAAAATTTGTGATCGTAAATGTGTGTGTGTGTGTGTGTGTGTGTGTGCGCGCGCATGTACACAAACTGTATATTAGTTATTATATATTTATCCTAAGTGTTTCTGATGTATCTCCGCATATTAGCACTTCAGTTACTTTGTCTCTCAAACTGTGTTCCACTGCATAGTTCTTTGTATTATAAGGGCAAATAGCCCTTATAATAAAAGAGTACAGATGCATCCTCATCATCTTGTCACTTTGTTCTGTCCATGGGTTCCCAAAACTGTAAATGTTTCCTATTAGATGTATACTAGGGTTACAAACTTTACGGTGAATGTCACTTCAGCCTGTCAGAGTCTGTCTGCTACACTGGAAATTACAGAATCTTTTTCATTGTTTTTAGGTTGCCCTGCTGGATGTAGATATCTGTGGTCCCTCCATTCCAAGGATCATGGGCTTAGAAGGAGAACAGGTGCGTCATTTTTGTGACCTAAGCAAAGCACCATCTGAATACCTCAAAACTGACTATGGTAGCATTCTCTTGTATTTTGTTAGCACTGAAAAAAATGCTGTTGTAGAGTTTGCAAGCTAACTGCCAATGTTTTGACATAGATTGTACTCTATTGTCACTGCAACAGTATCATGGCAAATCAAACAGACCCACTTCCCCTTGAATTCAAAAAGGAAATATTGATTTTCTCACCATGTCTGATGTTTTTCTCACTTTCTATCTTGAGTTTCTTTGGGGGGTTTTTTTGCAGTATTTTTCATTAACTAATTTGGAGAGAGCTTTTCTGTGCGGTACTTTTATGTTCTCGTTGTTTCTGCGTGGGTTCTGCATGGTCTCTCCAGCTTCCATCCTCCACCAAAAATATGCAATTTGTGTGAACTGATCACCAAAGTTGTATATGAGTGTGAGCGTGAGTGGGCTATCTGTCTTTACATGTGGCCATGCCTCTCACACGAAATGAGCTAGGATAGGCTCCTGCAGGCCATATTCTATTACATATTTATAATTTGCTGCAGACTGGCCAATTAAAAATGGCTTCAGTTGGCCTACGGATCATAATTTGGATACCCCCTGCTTGAGGAGCAACAGTGACCATAAGATGAATGTTGGACCAAATAAATTCTATGATCATGACATCCCTATGTGCAGCACTTAGATCTTTCACTCCATTCTGCAACCCTCCTTGATTTTGTGTGCACAGGTTCACCAGAGTGGCTCAGGCTGGTCTCCTGTGGTGAGTCAGTTTTTCACATATCAGCTGTTGATGTTCAATTCAATGAGGAAGTGGTTGACAACAAATGTGTTCATTTCCAGTATGTGGAAGAAAACCTGTCTGTCATGTCTATTGGGTTCTTGCTCAGCAGCCCTGATGATGCTGTGATCTGGAGAGGACCCAAGAAAAACGGTATGGTTTTGTGCTTTTGTGTGTGTGTGTGTGTGTGTGTGTGTGTGTGTGTGTGTGTGTGTGTGTGTGTGTGTGTGTGTGTGTGTGTGTGTGTGTGTGTGTGTGTGTGTGTGTGTGTGTGTGTTATATATTATATCACAAAATGTATATTTTATGTGGCATTTCTCTAAACATCAGGGATGATCAAACAGTTTTTGAGAGATGTTGACTGGGGGGAACTGGACTACCTTGTTGTGGACACACCCCCGGGAACCTCTGACGAACACCTGTCAATTGTACAGTACCTGAGCTCCACCCACGTTGACGGAGCTGTCATCATCACTACACCACAGGTAGTACACATACACACAAACACACATACGCACACTGGCATGTTACCTGTGAAACTATTATTTCTTACATTAACAGCATTTATGGCAAAAGCAGATTAAAGCTCTGACTGTCTCCTTTCATTCCACCTGATTTGACTACACGCGCATTTCCTGGTAATTTACTTGATTTACCAGGATGCCTTTTATGCACCTGGTGCTGTTTTAATATGACCATTCATTTATTCAGTGTCCGAACCGCTTCAACCGCTTGCACGGGTCGCAGGGAGCTGGAGCCTACCCCAGCTGGCTTAGGGCATGAGGGGGGGCAACACAGAGACAAACAACCATGCATGCTCACACTATGAAACGACCAATTAACTTGAAGTGCATGTGTTTGGAGGTGGGAAGAAGCCGGAGAACCTGGAGAGAACACACGCAGACACTGAGAGAAGATGCAAACTCCGCACAGAGCAGGACTCAAACCCGGAACCGCCTTGTTGTGCGGCGACAGCGCTACCTACTGCCCCACTGTGCCGCTATAAAAATAACAACAGTGACACTGAAAACCATAATGGTATTAACAGATAGAGAAT
The DNA here is from genome assembly GCF_040054535.1 of Antennarius striatus. NCBI lineage: Eukaryota > Metazoa > Chordata > Actinopteri > Lophiiformes > Antennariidae > Antennarius > Antennarius striatus. The sequence goes on along the minus strand of NC_090791.1, from coordinate 8,671,113 downwards.
AAGAGCCTTTTCTCAGAACAAAACACTGCTAAAGCTGCTCTGCCTCACGCTCCTTACTCTTGATAGGGTTATTAGAATTTCTGTCTCCATCTTTGGGATGAATGCTAAGTAAAATATGCGTTGTTGCAATGTCACTAAAAAATTTCATTGCAGAATTCATATCAGAAACAATTTGCCAGTCACAATAAAATATATATTATAAGACTGCAGGCCTTGGTTGCAGTTTCACATGTGATAATAAAGCTGGAAAACCCCTGGTGCTGCATTGACCGCAATCTGCAAGTCTCCTCGTCCATGTTTAGCACAGTAATGCAGATAAATTCAATCGAACAATAGTCATTAATCAGTCAAGTAATTCTGTGAAGTTCAAAAACATGGAACCGGAAGATCAAATAAAGACCAAAGAGCTGCACCTGTCCCATCCTCTAATCAGCACATGAGAACATTTTAGCAGCAAATAGGTGACACACATTAGCATTATTACTTCATTACACAGACACACAAACACACACACACACACACACACACTAAAGAACGGTAGTTTAGCTGTCTCCAGAAAGTTCTAAGGGTACTGTGACCTTTATAAACTTTATAAAGTCAAAGGTGCATTTAAATATTTGTTATTTCATAGTTAAATGGATTCATGTTACAAACATGTAACAAACATGACATATGAACACATCAGGACACACAAGATACTGTATCTGAAATTGAAGCAGAAACATACAGGCACTCTGTAAAATACAACTCTGAGTGATAACAACCATGTTGCTCTGATTTTGGCTGCTCATTAGTCTGGTACGGGATTTAAAAAGATCTCAAAAGAATTTGACATCAGCTATTTCACCATCTGAAAAATAGTTTACAAGCTGAAGTAATTCATAACTACCACCATGCTTAGGTCTGGCCATACCAGCAAATTTACCCACAAGTGCTCAGGGAAGTCATCAAAAATCCTAAAATGTCATCACGGGACCTACAGCAGGTTCTAGCTACTCTCGATGTGAAAGTATGATCAGAAAGAGACAACACAAGTTTGATTTTCATGGTGGGTGTGCAAGAAGGAAACCTTTGCTCGCTAAGAAAAACATTAAGGTCAAACTAGAGTTTGCCAGAGAGAACATAGACATATACCAAAACTTCTGGAATAATGTTCTTTGGACAGATGTGTTTTTAAGTTGAATAATTTAAACACCAGAACAGAAGACAAGTTTGGCGTATATTAATTACAGCACTCCAAAAAAAGAACCCCTTACCAACTATGAAGCATAGAGGTGGCAGTGTCATGGTTTGGGGTTGCTGTGCTGCAAACAACACTGTTAATTTTTGTTCTTTGATGATATTTAAATAACTTTTCAAAGTCAAAGTCAGCTTTATTGTCAAGTGTACCATATATGCACGACATACAACACAGATGAAATTGCACTCCTCTCTGACCCACGGTAAACAGGCAGTGCAATACGGGCAAGACAACAGTCAGTACAACACAGGCAGTACACGACAGGCAGTAAAACACAGGCAAGACAACAGTCAGTACAACACAGGCAGCAGAACAGTCTGTACAGCACAAAGTATGAAACGAAATACAAAGGGATGGTAAACATCTCTTTACACTCTCATTTCCAGAAATGAATAAAAGTAGGATTTGACATTGATAGGCCAACATTTCTTAATAAAGAGATGACTGTTAAATGGGGTGTCCTAACCTTTTCATGTGACTGTAACTGCAGGAGGTGTCTAACCCTGTAAGATTTGTCTTATTAAAGCATTGAGCTTGTTTTTGATACGTTCCTACATTTGTTTTTACTGTAGTTAGTGAAACACTTATGAAGAACTAAACACTTCCTGATGCTTAAATTAGGTGCGAACCTTTGAGGCGAGACAGAAGAATCATTTCCTCATTACATTAGCTCTGATAGCTAATATTCTCAGAATTACCCAAGAAAAAATTACTAGTTCCATTTTTTCCATCTGATTAAGAGAAACATGACAACTGCTGAGGGCAACTCAGTTCTCTTCCACTACCCCCATCGTCATCTTTGTTTCCTCCACATTGCTCTTTATTTGTTTTTGTTTGTTTTTTTATCTCTCTAGGAGGTGTCATTGCAAGATGTGCGAAAGGAAATCCGGTTCTGTCAGAAAGTCAAGATGCCTATCATTGGAGTGGTGGAGAACATGAGTGGCTTTGTTTGTCCATCATGCAAGGTCACTAACCGATGCACATGCACAGTAATACAAACTGACAGACATGACGATGTGCATAAATCGCTGTTTCATCCCTCCCTAGTTTAACTGAAAACGCTTTGCTTTGCTTTTTCTTTGTTCCTCCCAGAACACATCCCAGATCTTCCCTCCGACCAGCGGGGGTGCAGAGCAAATGTGTGCAGACCTAAATTTACCTTTGTTAGGAAAGATACCTCTGGACCCAAGGATAGCTAGAAGCTGTGATGAAGGCAGGTCCTTTCTTAATGATGTGCCTGACTCTCCTGCTGCTAAAGCCTACGAGAGGATTGTGCAGAGTAAGTGTTTCCTGGAGAACATCCACCAGCATCTCCGATATGTGCTTGGCGACCTCTCATAGCTGGTATATTGGATTACACTTCTGGAGTACAGATGTTTCATCTTCCACCGTAATCTGTTACTAGCTTTGATGACAAAATGTTCAACTGTGTGATCAAAACCCTGAGCAGGACAGGGGAAATGATACTTGCAAATGAGAAGTAGTCAGAAATTCAACATGTCGACTTTCACCATTAAAATGTTAAGGTTCTGAATCTGAAAAAGAAAAAAAAAGAAAACAACAACAACAGACACATAAAAGGCTTCAGTCAAAGATGTGTACGTTTTGAAATCACCTTCTTCACCATCACACTCCTCTTTCCTCCATCAGGTGTTCAGGACTTCTGTTCCAACCGGGTGACGGATGAGCAGAGCACCACCTGAAGCCTGCGGAGAATGACGTGGTTGAAATTCTTAACCGCTGAATAAGAAACATTCAAAGGAGAACAACCACAAAGAAAGCAACGTCTCCAAAAGCCAATCAAATATAGCAATTAGAAATAACTACAGCTACATTATGAAGAAGCGCCACGCACATGAGAACTTGGGATGGCTGCATTTCATAAAACAGCTTTACTCTGGGGGAATATTGTTAATTTTACGTATTTTTTTATTTAACTACTAGACTTTTGAGTCCATCAGAAATAAATGACATAGAGTTAGAAATGTTGATATAAAATTCACATTGTCTGCTGTCTCCCAGTGCCCACTTTAGACACTTTAAGTGCCTAAAGATGGTTCACTGATCATTTCTGTACTTGAAAATGCACAAGCAGAGAATGAAATGTTAACTTCGCTGTTTCTGTTTTGTCGGCATTTATTATAATTCCACATTTTAAATGAGACTGCACAAAGTTTTTAGCCCATCATTGCTTGTAGGATTAGATGTAGGTTTGTTTTGTTTTCACAAGTGAATTTAGATTGATCATATGTACAGTAGTGATAAATTATCACTTCATACTGATTGATAAGTCAGTGGCATCATACAGTAACTCAGACGTTGATTTCCTTTTATCAGTTATTATTAACAAACATTATATTGATCTTTCATTTGCACAAACTATGAATCAGATACTAATGTGAGTGTAATGGTTCTTTAGTAGATTGGAATTCCCGGTTGTCGATTTTCCATCAAACAGTAGTAGGGGACTTTTTTTTGTAATGTCCCTCATTTCTTGCCATCCTCTTTTTTGCGTTTATTGTTGGGTTTGAATGCTTTAGCGTTCAGATATGTAATTTTATAGACGGTGCCCAATGGCGTGCCCATTGGACACCCGTGTTTTTCTCCAACATTTTATAGTAATTTGGCATGTTGTGTTATAAACGTGTGTCTTGAAGCACTAAAATATTTTCCACAAACAAAAAACAGATCACAGCTAATTTACTACGTTGTAGTTCAGATATATGGAAAATTCATTGAATACAATGTTTTAAGAAATACCATTAAACCTGAATATTGAGAAAATAGTTTCATTACTGTACCCATGTTGTCACCCAGCACCACCTGTCTGAACAGGAAATGATTTTACATACTTTTCAACAAGGTGTCTTTATTGTGTCTACAGGAGGTGTGGCTGGTGACAAACCAAGTACAGTAAATGATTCATGGTGAGTTCAAGGCCAGTCTGACCAAACAGCTTTTAATCTCCAACATAATTCTCATTTAATCACTAGTAAAAACAAAAAATTAGGAGAATTTCACCACTGGGGATCAAAAAAAAAATTTTTGGACATGTATATGTATTAAGTCATGTCAGACAACATGGAGTTTGAGTCAGATATGTGGTTATTAAATTTATGTACTGCACCGTAATAATCTTTTATGCAAAATCCTGTAAGTGATTGGCTCATCAGACCTGAATGTGACCCTGAACGAGTGGATCAGGTTAATCATTCCATGGAAATTATTATAATTAGGAAGGAAATGTACTGAAAGTAATGATTTTCTTTTGTGGGTGAAACACTGCACTTGTTCACAAATAAAAAATGGCAACATATTCTGCAAAAGTATACAAAATTCATGTTAATAAATCATGCAAAACAAAGGGTGTTATAAAGTAATGTGTCCACCCTTCCACATGATGAATCTTTGTCAAATTCATTTCTACACAACAAACCAACTCGCACACCCCTGAAAAAACAAAAAACACGTTCCTCTTTCAGTGAACATCCCCAGAGCAAAATCACTTCCTGAACCAGATCAAACCCTTTTCTAATAACAGTTGCCTGCATGCTAGACAACCAGGTCTGTAGAGAGGACATCATCTCCAACATCAAGGTCTACAAGATTCTGGAATTATCCTGTGGCTGAGTCTGACAATGGTCTCTCATGCTCACACCCAAGCCCCATTGAACAGTTTGTGGGAAGAAAGAATGGACTGAAAATACATCGACCTGGTGAGATCACCTCAAGTCAGCATGTAAACTAGGATCTACCGCCCCGCTGAGAACCTGCTACCACAGCCAGACAAGATTGAAATCTTCACCACCAATGAATGAATACAGCAGCATCTCGTCAGGACTGAGCCCTGTTCTGCAAGTGACAGATGAGCACGACATGCATTGTGGACTTTTTCCTGCACAGGCAAATGTTCATAGATCTAGTCTCAGATTAGATTACCAAATGAAAACAAAAGCTGCATCAACACAGATGCCAGAAAATGAGAGTGAAGGAATAAATGAGGGGAACTCGGAGGAGGAGGAGTGGCTAGAGCAGGTGTTTAAAGGGATGCCTGTCTGTTCGTGGCAGCACTGGGACATGGATTGGGAGGTAAAGCAGCCTCTGGTTACAGATTTGACTGCTGACCGGGCAAAAACCAAAATCACTGCAACAGCCTGTAAAGCAGGATGCTCTTTTTTGAATATGGAAGATAATTCAGAGCTTACAGCAGCATGCAGGTCACTTGAGTTGGTCAGCAGAAAGTTAAACTACACAGAGATGATGGTCCCAAACTTTACACAGGTTACAGAAGAAGTCTTTGAGACACCTGAGGACCTCAATTTCTCGCCATGCAAGACGACCAGACTGATTGCTGATCCCTTCAGGGTCTCTGGAGCAGAAAGTGATGCCTCAACTCCGTCAACAACACATAACGACAGCGCCACAGGCCTGCTGAATGCTGATCTCCAGGACATAGACACAGCAGAAGACCTGTTTTGTTTGACAGGACAAGTGAAATGTGGCTCTCAGGGATTTACAAATGATATTTTACATTCATTTTCTTCTTGTGATATCAAGGACATTGAAGACAATGCAGAACAGGGTTTAGAGGATGAATTTAGGATGATGTGCAGCAGTGATGGTAAAACAGACAAGGAGTGGATGGGTTCACACTGTGGTAAGTTTGCAAATTAATTATGTCTGTGATTTATTCAGTTGCTCTACAGTTTACATCTTCATTTTTCCATCTGTTCTCGTTTCTGTGAACAGTCTGAAGTGGTGGGAATTCTGCTAACTCCTTGAATATAATGGTTGTGTTGTTTAAGTAATGAAACACTTGTCTCAGTCAGAATTTCAGGTGTTTTCCATCTAAGGTTGTTTCCACAACTCAATAAATTCCTATCCAAACCAGTTTTAGTGGTTAGCATGCGCCTTACTTTCAGTTTCACTTTAAGTTCTGCCCAGGCACAAAAATAAATGGGCTGTAGGATTAGAAGAGTAGTTATTACAATCACTGCGTGAAAGTTCTACATTCAACATTTTACTATTGTAAAAATATAAAAAGTATAAAAACAAATGTACATGAAGTTCTCATTGTAGAAAGATTGCACGCTAAATATGATATCATCAGAATGTTTGCATTCAGGCAAATGCTTTATTTTCCTTTTGGTGAGGCAGACCTAGGTTTTTTTTCTGTATTTTATGGCACAAATGATTTTTAGAATTACATAACCATTGATAATTTAAAAAATATTCTGGATTTCCCTGAAAATCTTTTTCTATTACTCATGTTATTGCCTGGTTCATAAAAAATATGGATATACTCTTTCAAATGATTGCAGTGTATAGAAGTAGTGTTTAGAGAACCAGCTAGAGGAAACTGCTTTGGCTTTAGTGTCAAATAGTCTAAAAATATAACTAAATCTTACCTCTCTGCTGCTTTTATTTTTAGTTTAGTTTGATGAGACATTAATGATCATATGTGAGTCCTTTTTGGCCCATGCCACACCCTTCCATCAAGAAAAATAAAAATTGGACCAGTAGTTTTATTGTTATTCTAAAAACAAACCCCACTTGAACTATAACAGTTTTGTTAGACAAAAGGTCTGACAAAACATGTGTTGCATATTTCAAGCCAAAGTTCTTTTTAGTTGTCCTGCAGAATGGGATTTTGCAATTTAGGTCAAAGGAGCTACTGGTGAGTCTGTTGCTGTTTTGTCTCTCAATAAATCGAATGGTTCAGGTGCAACTCCTTACAAATTCTTGGCAATGATTGTGTGTGCGTGTGCGTGCACAGCTACTTTTTCTGAAAAAACAAGTCTGACAAATTAGCACTGGTACACTTATTGGTGTTAACGGGATAGATAGCATTACCGGTAGACAAAAGCACTGATACCAAAAATAACAATTATGACGGAAACAAGTATACGATTAATCTTACGTTACATAATTGTAAATTGGTTTAAAATTGCTATTTTTATGCCATTTTTAATACTATATTTTTTTAATTAATTTTTTTCTTATTTAAAATTTATATATATATATTTATTTATTTATTTTGACTTAAAGTGAAACAGCCGCCATTTTACCTCATCATCTGTGACATCTGGCCCAAATTTGCATCTCTGGAGGCGCGGTTAGAATAAGTCACTGTAAAAATAGGACTCGAGGTGAGAGCTGGTTGTGAGGACACAGCTCAGCTCCGGCAGCAGAACCTGTTGATGCAGTTGATGGGACTCCATCTCACATACCGCTTCCCGAGCAATCTGTATTATTGAGTGGGAGTCATCTTATCAATTCGGCTCTGGACATCTGTGAAAAGGTGTGTCTCTTTTAGTTTGACATTTTAATTCCCACTTTTCATTCTTGTCTTTCCACGATGCTTTGTGTTTCTGTACAAACAGATGCATGTTCCTGGTCAGTCTGATAAAAATAATCAAAAACATAAAAATAAATGTGACAGCCTGCATTCAAAACCCTCTTGGAGTGACTAGCACATGGTCAATACAATGTGAACCACCATTGGATTAATGTGCATTATGTTTGACTGCATTCTACTTCGTTTATCTTCATCTTTTGTTCTGAAACAGTGCTTAATTTGAATTCCAGATTTAAATATCGTGTCATGTTAGATTTTTGTATCATTTTTAACAGGACAGTATTTTCGCAATACATACTGTACGATGTAAAGATCAAAAAGAAGTTGAATCATTTCATGATACTGTAGTGTCAATAAGTCACAAAACAATGCTGTCAAAAGCTGTTACACAAGTCTGACAATAGTGAACAATGTTAATTTCCAGTCAAACTTCCTTAATTCTTTCCCACATTCGTTGATTCCTGTCCTCTGTTCATGCTTCCAAGGTGTCTTTACCTTATAATTATCTTTAGTCCCTGACTGCTACTTTTATGCCATTATTGTTTTGGTATTAGGACTTTATGAACACAAGCCACATTGTAAACAACATCCAGGATCCACCAGACTTGAATGACCAGCTGTTTAATCCAGAGATCTTAATTTACAGTTGCAGGGCTATGGATTTGATTTTGGAAGCAGCCTGACTAGTGATCCATTTTAAAATGCTCACCAATAAAAACAACTTTGGCTTGCCAAATTGACATTTGTAACACACATTTTGTCAGACATTTTTCTCCAAAATATGTTATAGTTCAAGTGTTTGCAGTCTTTAAATTTCTGAGTAGATCTGAAATAGATGCAAAATCTATTTTTCTCTCGGTGACCTGCATTTCATTGTGGTTGTTGGCTTAAATTTTTTTCTGCGGGCATATCAGCTACTTTGAAGAGAAGGAGTGGCAACAGGAAGTAAAAGCAGTGAATTTGAAAGGTATTTTGTGGCTCTTTCCCAGCAGTTACTATAAAAAAACCCAAATATTTGTGCATTGTGCATAGATGATATGAACATGCATTTCCAGATGGTCATACTGAGAGATGCAGGAAACCATAACAGTGTGTGTGTGTGTGTGTGTGTGTGTGTGTGTGTGTGTGTGTGTGTGTGTGTGTGTGTGTGTGTGTGTGTGTGTGTGTGTGTGTGTGTGTGTGTGTGTGTGTGTGTGTGTGTGTGTGTGTGTGTGTGTGTGTGTGTGTGTGTGTGTGTGTGATAGCAGATTCCAAGATGCAAGAGGCCAATCAGGACCCATATATCGGCCAAGACTTGGGCGATCTACCAGGTTGGTATAATCTGAGTTTACCTATCTGTCTGCAGTGGACACTTTCCACAAAAGTAGAAAAAAAAATGTATGCACTGTTTAAAATTTAGAGGTACTCTCTACACTGTTAAACTATTCAAAGTTAGTAGGAGCCTGTTGTTCTCTTGGTTTCAAGTTTCCAAGTTTATTTATTCTTATACAGCCAAGATTCACAGAAATGTCTGAAAGGGCTTTACAATCTGCACATGGACGGTATCCCTCTGAACTTTGTGTAAGGTAGACTCCTCTTTGTCATTAATACCTGCAGGATGAGGCAACCAACAATCTGAACCGTCATATTTTCCACTGCTGAACCTTCTAGTTTTGGTTGATAGGATTTTGTTACTTAAAACCACCACAGCTGACATTGCATGTTTTGTTGAATAATGTTCTTTATGTGTGTTTTAGATGATATTCCTGAATATGTTGATGAAGATTGCCTGGAGAAGATAGCAGGTAAGCTGCAATTAAAGCTCTACAAACAGCCATCATTTGTAGTGTGTCTTATGTGACAACATATAAGTTTAAATATTTAAATGTGAGACTAAAAACATGAATCTATCATTCAATTCTATCTTCATCTTACTTCGGCACAGATTTGCTTTTGGGAGATTCACTTTTGAGTTGTGAGGAAGAACTCAAGATCTGCAGTAAGGAGCTGCACTTCTCCATCTCATTTGCAACTGCCAAATATTCTGATACAGTATAAAACTGAGTAAAATTTAGTAGGATTAACATAAATTATTACAATAGAATCTTCTGAATCAAATTCTGTTTACATGTGACAAAAGAAAACATACTTATTAGCAATGTGTTGAACATTCTCAAGCTAACATCAAGAGAAACTGAAATGTTTGTCAGGGATCCGAATGGGTTGAAGATGAAAAGATGTTTCAGTATTACCAATGAAGAAGAGTCAGGCTGACATTTGTTGATGAGAATTTAGTTTTTTGTATCTGTAACCACATCTGTCTGCTTCATCCACCATCATTCTTTTGTGGGGGATCTTTATTTCCTTTATTTTTTTTAGTGGTTTTAGTCTATTGTCTGAGCCATGCTCATGGGATAAAGTAGTTCAAATATCCTGTTAGACAATCTTTGATGGTGGAGTTTGTTCGGGTCCTTTTTCCACTTATAAGCTTAAAAATATAATGGTGAGCAAAGATGCAAATTCAATTTATGGTGAACTTAGAAACTTTGATTAAAAAATGTAAATGAGTCATAGAAAAGTTCACTCATATTAATGTTTCATCTAATTATGCTGATTATTTGTGTTTTAGATTACTTTTCTGAATGCTTTAATAAAGAAAGTTACTTGGATAAGCTAGCAGGTAAGCTGCATCCAAACCTCTGCAAAGATTGTTATCAAGATTGTTTATTGCACGCTGAGTGTGATTACACAAAAGTATGCAAATGTAGTACAAAGTCAGCTTTCTAATTCTGTCTATCTCTTATCCCACCTAGACACAGACGTGCTTTTTGGCGAGTCATTGTTGAATTGTGAGGATGAAGTCAAGACCTGCAGTAAGAATATAAATTTTATTTATAACAGCTGATAAAAGAGAAAAAGACACACACATGCACAAATACACTGGAGTTAAGTAGTATCACTCCATAGCATGCCATGCCACACATTTATTTGTCTCTGATTTCAATGGCATGAAAAGGAATATAAAATTAATTTATGTATATTCTTTTCAACATATCAAACGTTTGGTGATGCTCTATGGTGGTTTTTGAATTTTTGTTGGCAGTGAGATGAGGTGGCGACTCATCCAGAAATATCTGTGACTTTTCAGGACAGTTGGGCCGCAGATTTACCCTGTACCCACTTCCTTTGTTAATTTGTCAAGATTTTGCAAGAAACAAATAATTCAAAACTGACATTAATGATCGTTGAAGCCATTTATGGTTACTAGCTGCTTGACTGAGTATTTTACTTCCTCTTTCAGGCACTGTAGGGGACATGTCCTTGCCAGGAGAGCAAACAGACCAACTGACAGGAAGAGCTGATACCAGCGGGAAAAGATCTGGAGGTAATATAAACTGCTCACCATCTACAACCTCTAGCTTGACAGTGTAAAAATTCCTGATCCCTACTTGTCATGTAAAACTTAATTTTAGGATTAAAGCTTCAATATTCTGAAAGTCTTAATTAATGCTTGTGCAGCAGGTTCATTCTTTTTGTCAATATATCCTCTCTCCAGATCCCTGCTCACTGCAGTGCAATGACGACAACACACGATCCTGGCCAAAAAGGCAAAGACCAGCAGGTGATCTACTTTTTTGTGCTGTCGTTGTATTTTTGTGACACTGTGGCTAAAATGTGGGGAACATCAGTGAATGTCTCATTCCATTTACCAGTTACCATTTTCATAACCAGTTATGACAACCTAGAGCAGAGTCCGTGTGCATGGTTGTCCGTCTTTGTGTGTGGCTCCGCGGTGCACTGGCGTCGTGCCCGGAGTGTCCCCCGCCTCCCGCGCTATGCCAGCTGAGTTAGGCTCCAGCTCCCCATGACCCACTAGGGCGGATGAAGCGGCAGAAGATGAATGAATGATTTGCCACTCGCGATTAATTGCGTTATTTTTTATAGCGCGTTAATTTGCAGCATAATTAATCTAATTAATGCGTTGAGCTGAAAGCCCTAGCTTTTAATAATGTAAAGAGATAACAAAATAACAAAATTCATCCCAGAACTTAAAATCTGGATATATTGAAATTACTGTCATGAAAATTGCTGTGAAATATGAACATCAACTATTACGTCAGTAATGCTGCCGCTTAAAAACACATCAAATGAATCTGAATAATACAGTACAGGTTAAATGCTAATGACATATGTTTTATGCATCTCTAATGCTAAATATATTCCTTAGTAACCACATGTCATTTTAGAAAGCAGACTAAGAGTGAAAGGAAATGGCTTAGTTCCCCTAGGGAACCAAAAGAAGAACCTTCACCTGAACAGACTTCCTCTGAATTGTTTACCTATAACGCCTTCGTAAGTAGTAATAAATTCCTGTAATTCGAGGTGCTGATTATCAATGTTGTACATACAATACAGCAAAACTTCCCCCTCTATTTCAGTCATCAAACCTGTTTACTTCCGGTTAATGAAATAATAAAATTAGAATCAAAGTCTCAATCAAGACATCTGTGCTCTCAGTTTGTTTGCTCCATGTCCCTTTATAATGTGTACAATGTCCAAACTTGTCGTCAAATAACAACACAAATGTTGTCATTGCTTGCTCTTAAGGGACTGACACAGGATCAGAGTCGAATCCAACAGAAATGGCAGAGCTCTCAACGGTTCCACCAGGAATTCTTCATCTCCATCCCTCCATTCAGTTTATCACCATCCCAGACACTCCAGGAAATCATCCTATGATTAGATTTCCTCTCTTCAGCGCAGTTCCCCCATCTACTTACATATTATGTAAGTCGATTACCCATATCCAAGTTTAAGTCTTTTTAGTTGCACCACTTCAAGGAGCAGTAGCTCTTTAAAATATCCTGTTAGTGAAAGTTATGCTGTTCAACTTTTGTTGTTGATGCAGTTTTAAAAGCCCTGAAAATATTTGCTGATGATTGCTCCATTTGATTGTTGTGCACAAGATAATACATCCCTGAAATAGTTACATTGAATGTATATTACATTGTTCTCTTATGATTTAATGTGGTCTGTGTACTGTATGAAACAGTTTGTGTATAAAATGTTTACATATGCTGGCTTGCCTTGTTCCTTCATGCATGCGTTCATTGTGCAAATACATTTTAAGAAGTACCCACTCTAATCTCTCTTTTTGATGTAGTTCCTGCTGTTGCCCCACTCTGCAAAAGCCAAATGCCGCCCCTCTCCCCAGGTGATGATGAAACAATTGATTTTGGGTGCATGTGTGTGTGTTTGCTGACTCTATTTAATGGTCATATATGCAAAGATCATAGTAAAAGGACATGGTAGTTAAAACAAAATGTCTAACATGACTGATAGGGACGAGAATGCTCTTAAGTGTTCTTTTTTTGTGTTTGTAGTGGACAGGGTTGCAGTTTCAGCCCAGATGAGTTCATCCCCACTAGGATCTTCTTCCCCTCCAGCCTCACCCCTTTCCCCTAACAATGGTGATTATCATGTACATCATGTACTTCTTACTGGCCCTGCGTCAATTACTCTGTAGAATTATTGCAATGGCACAAATTTGATATTTTATTTCAGAGATATCCATATGTAAGGAGTCTCTTTGTCCCCAGATTCCCACTGTTCCCAATGACACACGTAAGTTACCAGAATTTTTTCTCCTCTCCACTACAGCACTGACTTACTGGCTGCACAATTTTCTGTAATCTGGAAATACAGTTTA